>NW_006793703.1:7017987-7024836 GCF_000442215.2 Lipotes vexillifer
CCATGGCCACTGAGCCTGCGCGTCCGGAGCCTGTGCTCCGCAAATGGGAGAGGCCACAACAGTGAGAGGCCCGCATAACGCAAGGAAAAAAAAAAAAGAGAGAGAGAGAGACCCCAAGAAAAGGGAGCGAGGATCCAGGATTTCCACTGGCCAGCAGCTCAGAAAGTGATGCCGGGGAGCGAGGGATACATAGCTGGGCTCCCTTGTGGCAGCTGGGAGAGGCAGTATCGAGTGGCACGTGACTGAGCTGGGCTCGTATTCCAGGTGAGCGAACCCAGAACTTTGAGAAATGTGATCAGAATGTATGGCTCGTGACCTCTGCCCTCAAGGAGCTTTTAATCCAGTTAAGGAGGCTGATAAATACAAGTGGTGGCAGAAAATAATGTGTGATAAAGTCTCCCAGCGTGCGTAATCGACAGGAAGTTCCTTTTGTGCTCAGCACCAGGAGAAACTAGCTTAGGCTGAAATAGTAGAGGGGGATTTCCTGGAGAGAGAATTTATGCTAAGTCTTGGAGGGTGAATGAGATTTGGACAGGAAGGAAGGGCAAGGTGTTTCAGACTCTGGCTCTGTGACATATGCTAATATTTAATAGGGATCATTTTTTGCCAGGCCAACCCCTTGGAGGTTGGTTAATGAGCTCCTAAGTATGAGAAAAGAAGAGCCCTCCTCCCTGCACATGGCCAGTGTGGAAGATGGGCGCTTCTGTCTCCACTTAGGCCAGGGCATCTGTTACTTGGTCATCTGATGCCACTCTGTCATGTGCTCAGAAGCGTGGTGGTGTCGGCATTCTGGGAGTGGATCCATCTTTCCTGAAAGGATGCAGAGTGACCAAAAGCCGGACTGTGCACTCACAGAGACAGCTCGGTGGTTACATGGGTAGGAATAGCCAGTGGCTTGTATGACCAGCTCTTCTTTTCTCCCATGTAGGCAGACATCTGTGAGCAAAGCAGAATTGTAACCGCCAGAAGTTACCACGTAAACGTGGAATAACAATAAGTAGGGCTGGACAGAAAGGGGGTAT
Organism: Lipotes vexillifer; assembly: GCF_000442215.2. NCBI lineage: Eukaryota > Metazoa > Chordata > Mammalia > Artiodactyla > Lipotidae > Lipotes > Lipotes vexillifer. The sequence continues at coordinate 7,019,010 of NW_006793703.1, forward strand.
AATGGCACCAGGCTAAAACAAACTCGGCATCTCCATCTCTCAGATGCCTCTGATCTCCTCAGTGAGACCAGGATGCACGAGACCAGAATATTCAAGGTCTGAAGGCTGTGACCCCCGGCATACATCTCCGCATTAGAGATAGTCGGGCCAATGGGGCCAGAACACCCAGTGTCCACAGGCTAAGGCCATGTAAGCCCATGTGCCCAGCCAGCGTCCCCCCTCCTCCCACCTAAAGCTGATCCCTCCAGATCCCATCTCCTCTTGACACCTCACGACACCGCCCCGCCAGTTCCTCGCTTCTCTCATCCTTTTCTTTCTCTCCATTCCCTCCATCTCAGCAGCATACAAATATCTGTTACTTTCCTCATCTTAACAAGGTCTCCTCTTGAACCCATTTTCTCCCTGCCAATTAGTCCTTCACACCTTTTCTCCTTTTTGCGGCAGAGCTTGGAAGACTTGTCCAGTTCCTCCCCTTCCTCTCTCTCTCTCACACTCACTCTAATTTGGCTTTCACCGCCTAGGAGGTGCTCCAGAGCTTGGGTGACCCTTCAGAGAAGTCCCAGTTGAGACCCAGGGACCAGGCCTTTCACCCCTGTGTTCACCATCGTTGGATGCAGGCTGCCCCCACGGCGGGGGCATGACCTCAGCTGATGCAGCCTGCGCCTGCCGAGAGCGACTCCAGGGGAGGGCCCAGCTGAGAGCCTTCAGCGCCGGGAAACGTGGGCTTGGTCCTGAGGTGAGCTGGGCAGAGTCCACCACAGTGCTGCTTTCTGTTACTCCACCTGAGTCCGGAGGTAGGGGATTGAAAATATTGAAACCTCTGCTCAGCAATCAGAATGTGAACCTCCAGGTGTGCCACTAAGTCCCTCCCATGGGCCAACATTTAGTTACGCATCAAACCCCTCTCTATGGGATGGACTTGAACACACAAGGAAGAAAACGGCGGTGATGTTGAAAGGACCCGCCCCTCCTCCCATTTTTTTTCCTTACAAAATGGCTACGAGGTGAAACGAAGGCCTGCCCTGCAGCCGATGAGAGCTGGGTCACCATGGTGTTTTCGAGGGGAAGCCCAGGCCTGTAAACACCCAGGAGCAGGACCTCCTTTGCAGCCTCACAGTGTTAAAATGGTGCTTAATCCACACTTCTGGACTGAAAATCGGCATTTAAATGGGACTCCATCAGCAGGCTGCTGTGCCTCTAAGGGGAGAGCATATGGCATCTCTTAGGGCTGTTCCTGGTTCTCTGGGGTGCCAGACACCCAACTGGCTAACCACTCTTTAAAATGATTACCTATATAGGCTCACAGATATAGGTCTGCAGTGTAGACAACTCTCTTCTGCACACAGTCTTCTTACACCTTCTTTGCTGGGTGCATCGTCAGTGGAGAGCAGAGTGAGTACATAGCTGGGTGAGAAAAAGTGACCGTTCCAGGCGGGGAGTGGGCTGACCGGTGGGTGTGGAGTGAGAGCGATAGTGCAGATCAGAAACCCTCACACTCTCTAGTGAAAGAGTCCCTCCCACCTGTGCAACCGCCGCATTCAAAGTGCTCTCGAACGTGTCACCTCATGTGACAATTACTTAAGCATTCACGGGACCTCCTTGCCCTACCTAGTAACTTGTCACTTGATTTTACTCTGGTGTTTACTTTTCCAGGGCATTTTCTCTGAGTGACTATGTATTCATCTCTGGCATTTGAACTAAATTTGTGAAAATTTAATCTGACAGGCTAGATCGTTACCAGGGACCTTCCACTCCTAAGATTCCACAGATGCCAAATGCAGTGAGGCAGAGTACCAGCTGCACTTACACATTCCCAGGGTGCCTAACACCTTCTGCATCCTACCCAGTATTCACTTTGTATTTGTCTTAAGATATATGTCCCCATGTCCCATGTCTGGGATTTGAGGATTTGTCTTGCTATTTCCATATGTTTCTTTTTCATACTTTAATGTATCCTTGGATACTGACAGATGCTTTCCCTTCTGGATTTTGCATATTTGATGGACAGGTCACCACCTCACTTTATATATTGGATGATGAGTGTTACTGTTTGCTTTCATTTGCTCCTTTATACATTTAAATGTTCCATCTCCCTGTGATTTTAATAATTAACACGAGTAAATTATGCCTATAATTGTATAACCTTGATGGAGTCTGACATAATGGAAAGGTCTTGGTGTGGCCCGTATTTGAAACTGCTTGTAGGCTGAAAATACTGGCCCCATCATTTCAGGGTCATTGTGATGCGTCGTGTGAATTGCCAAAAGTAAATCCTTCCATTACATCCATCTTGATTGCAACTGCATAGAGGTTGTCAAAGTCAGACCCTTATTTTTAAATGAAGAAGACAAGGAGTTAAAAGTATAGTCAAAACCTTTTATGGGGCTTCCCTGGTGGCGCGGTGGTTGAGAGTCCGCCTGCCGATGCAGGGGACACGGGTTCGTGCCCCAGTCCGGGAAGATCCCACGTGCCGCGGAGCAGCTGGGCCCGTGAGCCATGGCCGCTGAGCCTGCGCGTCCGAAGCCTGTGCTCTGCAACGGGAGAGGCCACAACAGTGAGAGGCCCGCGTACCGTAAAAAAACAAAAAACAAAAAACAAAAAAACAGAAACAAAACCTTTTATGATGCTGATTTTAGCAGACAGGAGTAGAAGCAAACTACTGTGCTTCTGTGTTAGAAGCAAACTGTATTACATCCCGTTTCTTATTACAGCAGGTAATAGTTGTGATTACCTATATAGGCTCAGAGACACAGGTCTGCAGTGTAGACGGTACGTGCAAACTCTCTTGTGCACAGTCTTCTTGCACCTTCTTTGCTGTGTGCATCATCATGGAGAGAAGAGTGAGTACATAGGTGGGTGAGAAAAAGGGACCGTTCCAGGGAAAAGAACTTGACTCTGGGGGTTCTTGTACCATTTTCTCTTAAGGACGCCACAAGGAAATGAACCTGCTGTTACTCTGTATAATTCTTGGTTATTGGAGGCTATGGTTCTTGTAGTATATTTAAGAAGCCATGCTTATCATAGTTTATTTAGAAATAGCCATGTTGATGGGTGAGGATTTAATATACTGCCATATTAGTTAGGAGGTGGAGGGTGGTCTCACTTAAAGGGAGAGATTATTCTTGGGGAAGAGGCCAGACTCTTAGACATAATATTAAGAGACCAAGCTTCAGATGAGCACCAGAAGGGGACATCCCTTTAGACCTTAAGCCTAGAAGAGTTTAGATGGGACCAGCCCAGGGACAAAGGCAAGGTGACTTGAAATCGTGCCAGTCCTCAGGATACCTACCTTCATCTTTGTCAGCCAAAGCATCTTCTATTTTATATTCGTAGTACTCTCAGCATTTATCTCCACTTGTACTTCCTTAATGCTTAGCAAAATCTTTTAAATGCTTCAGCCAGCATTTCCCCTGTCTTTTCTGTAGGAACTGTAGTTAAGGGTAGCTATAGAGACCCAAATGATTAGGGAATGCTATGCTTTATGGAAGAAAGCCACCTAATAAGAAGAAAGAGTTTAAAAAATAAGTTCATGAAATTATTGATTCAGGGAAGGTAGTATTAATTAGTATGAAAATCACCAGATAGGTAGCTATTTGGGAAAAGGATATTTGTTGTACTACCAAAATTACACCGACTCACAGATTGGTCTCACTTTTTGGTCTCAAGAGGAAAACATAATTGTACAATATAAGGAAAAGGTTATCACCACCCTCATCTGGTAACCAATCATAACATCACTAATGGTGTAACAGCCTGAAGTTTTGTGTCTTGTGATGTAATTGAGCCGTGACTACATAATATCACTTACAATGTTTTCTAGCAAAAAAGTGTTTAACCCATTAAGCCTTTGGATTGATATTTCAGCTCCTGGGAAATACAGGGGATAGAGGAGAGGAACAAGTTAAGCATCACCAGAAGGAGGTAATTACACAAATCCAGAGGCTGAGACATTCTGTAGGAACCACTGGCCTAATATCTTCACAAATCAGGGTCAGTAAGGGAAGCTTACTAGGTTTAAAAGTATTTAGAGGACATAACAATCAGATGCAGTCATCCTGGATTGGATACTGGTTTGAACAAAGAAGTTGTAAGAACATTTGGAGGGAAATTTGAATATGATAAAATGTATTAGATGATACGAAAGTTTACTGAAGTGGAAATGAAGAAATCATTGACCAAAAAAAGGCTGCAGGGCAGCATGTACTGTAAAATCTCATAGTGGTAAATATATATGTACCTATATATAAGAAAGAGAGCCAGAAAGAGAGTACACCCTAAAATAGTAAGGTGACTTCTGGGTCATAGAAATATGATATTTTGATTTTTAGTTTTTACCTGTATACATTTTGTAATTTTCTATAATGCGTGGAGGCTGTTTTTATTATTTTAATAAATCACCGTAAAGAAAACGTGTCAGAAAGGAATTAAGATTTCATTTTGTATTAAGATCTGTTGATTCTCTTGGAACTCAAGTATATTTTAAATAAACTTTATTTTGGAGCAGTGTTAGATTTAGAGAAAAATTGTGAAGATAGTACAGAGCGTTACTTTATATCCTTCCCTCATTTCCTCTAATGTTACCATTTTACTTACAGTACTGTGGTTTATTTGTGAAAACTAAGAAATTAATAGTGGTATATTACTCTTTACTAAACTCCAGACTTGATTCAGATTTCACCACTTCTTCCACTAATGTCCTTCTGTTCCAGCAGCCACATTGCATTTAGTCGTCACATTTCTTCAGTCTGTGCCAATTTCTGAGTCTTTCCTTGCTTTTCATGACCTTGGCAGTTTTGAAGAATATTACTCAGGTATTTTGTACAATGTCCCTCATTCTGGATTTGTCTGCTGTGTTTCTCACAGTTAGACTAGGGTTATGGGCTTTGGGGCAGGATTCCATAGAGGTGAGGTGCCTGCCTTAGTGTGTTACATGAGGGGCTGCATGATACCGACATGGCTTATCACTGGTGAAGTTAACCTTGATCACTTGGTCTCGCCATTATTTCTTACTTTTCTTAAAAGTAAGTTAAGAAATAGTAAGTACTTTAAAGTTTCTTAAAGTTACTATTTTTCCCTTTCTCTGTCCTCTGGAAGTGAGTCACTGAGTCCAGCCCATGTGGTTTTTTGTTTTTTTTTTGCGGTACGCGGGCCTCTCACTGCTGTGGCCTCTCCCGTTGCGGAGCACAGGCTCCGGACGCGCAGGCTCAGCGGCCATGGCTCACGGGCCCAGCCGCTCCGCGGCATGTGGGATCTTCCCAGACCGGGGCACGAACCCGCGCCTCCCGCCACGGCAGGCGGACTCTCAACCACTGCGCCACCAGGGAAGCCCACAGCCCATGTGTTTTTGATTTTCACAAAATGCTGCTCTGTATTGACCGCCCCCCCGAAAAAAAACCCAGGGCACTAGTTAATTTTAGCTGAGCTAAGGGGAGCTTATTTTTGTCCCCTTTTGAAAGAGCATTGTCAGATAATAATATACACTAGGGACATGGTATGGATGGAGCTGGTAATGAAGTATGGGGACCCTAAGGGAAAGTAAGTGATACTCAGGGACAGAGATGGGGTCCCTTGATCAGCCGCTGCTCCTCCACATTGTCCTTTGACCAACCTGGAGATTCTTCTAACACTCAACTTGAAAAAAAATCGGGGTTTCAAATGATCAGAGAGGTGGTCTTCCCTTTTAGAAGCTACTTTTGATTTCCAAGGATCTTTCATTGCTACGGGAGAATGGATAGCAGGAGAATGGAAGGGAAGGTACCGAGAGTCAAAGAAAATTGCCAGCCAAGCTCTCTTCCCTGGTGGACAACACTTTGGTGTGTAGGGAAGG
>NW_006793703.1:7024846-7030533 GCF_000442215.2 Lipotes vexillifer
GCATCCAGTGTAAGAATCTCTCCCATTTGTGTAACTGCCATTTTCAAAGAGGCGCTCAGTTTTTTTTAATAGTTTTTCCAATTTTTTCCATTTTTGTTGAGAAATAGTTGACATGCGTCCACTCTGTAAGTTTAGGTGTACAACATGATGGTTTGATTTACATATTGTGAAATGATTATCGTGATAGGTTCAACCAACATTCATCCTCTCATATAGATACAAAATAAATAAAAGAAAAAGAAGAAAAGAAAAAATTTTCTCCTTGTGATGAGAATCCTTCGGATTTATTCTAACTTTTCTCTGTATCATTCAGCAGTGTTAACTATAGTCATTAAGTTGTACATTACATCCCTAGTACTTATTTTTCTTTTAACTGGAAATTTGTACACCTTCTTTTTTTTGTTTGTTTGTTTGTTTTTTTTTTTGCGGTACGCGGGCCTCTCACTGTTGTGGCCTCTCCCGTTGCGGAGCACAGGCTCCGGACGCGCAGGCTCAGCGGCCATGGCTCACGGGCCCAGCCGCTCCGCGGCATGTGGGACCCTCCCAGACCGGGGCACGAACCCGTGTCCCCTGCATCGGCAGGCGGGCTCTCAACCACTGCGCCACCAGGGAAGCCCTGTACACCTTCTTGATTACAAGTGTCACTGTATGAGAAATGAAGGTTTCAGCTCAGGCTGACAATGAGACAGTTCTTGGAAGATTTTTTTATCAAATTGGGGGATTGTTCAGGTGTATTATGATTCTAGCAGAGAATTCTTTTACCTTTGGAGAATTTGGAAATGGATGTTAATTTACAGAGTTTTACACTGGCTATCTTTTTCTACCCATCATTTTTTACTATTCTAGATATAGACTATTCTAGATATAGCACTCTGCCCCCCACCCATAAATGTAGATTTGAAAACAAATTTAGTCACATATTTAAAAATGCATATTTCAATGACAAAATTTTTAGGGCTAGATATATATTTTGGGAAATAGTTGATTAAAGTCTTTATACATTTGTGCCGATCACCCCAATAGCCTAGAACTGATCATTCTGCAGTGGTTAACAGGGTGGGGCAACAAAAAGTTAATTGTGTCAATATTTGTTGGCTGTGCACAAAAATCTGGACATATGAAGAATGTGAATGTTTTGGATTGATAGCAAAACACTTGGAATAACTGATCTCTCAATTATATTCTTTGCATGTGTGAAGACCTTTCTAAGGCAGTTAGAAAGGAGACTCCCCCTTACTGATGTTCAGTTGTAGGAACCTTTCTCTGCCCCTTTAGGAAATGATACCCCACATTCTCTTCTTTGTCATCTCTAAACTTTGCGGGTTTCATGTCAACTTTTTTTAGGTTTTTGCCTTCCTAACTGGAATACACATTTTACCAAGCGTCCCGCTCAAATAGAATATGTTATATACTACTGAGATTATTTTATGCTATGTAGGGTCCAAGTGTTTTGATTAAACTTAAAGAAAAACAAGAGAATGATATGTGCCTATCCCTTCTAACAGTAAAAATCCAACTGCTTGTTGCTGTTGTGCGTGCACGTGTGTGTGTGTTTGGGGAAGGATTCTGTGCTTTTCCACAGGCAAATATTAACTGATGGCATTTATCATCCTGATCCTTAAGATTAGTTATTCACCTGAATTGTAATCATCCTTAGCTGTATTCGATGATTACATTGTACGTGGAGTAGTCTCAGCCTGCTGATCTCACAGCATTTTAGAGGCAGGATATCATCTCTGAAAAGAGACTTACACCTTTCTGTCTGTCCGGAAATTTCAGACTCAGATACTTACCTAGAAGAAATCAGACCTGTACCTGGGTATTACAGAGGATAATATTGCAGATGACAAGACCCTTGTCCATCACTGTCTCCCTACCCCTTGTCCCCTATAACACAACACGGTCCATACCTTACCTGTGTACACAGCATATTTCTTTTATATGCTTCCTTCAGTTTCCCGTAATATTACAGGGAGTGAGGTAAGGCGTACGAAAGTGTTCCGGACCCCAGAAGTGAGGGCAAGCGTAGCGTCCCTGTGACTGTGATCTTTTCGTGTAACTCAGTGACGTGCCCTAGTGCCCACGCCCCAGCACATCTGAGTCTCGTAGTCAATTTAGCAATGGCTTCTTCTGATTTTCCTCTGTGGCCTTGTTCACATTTCTTCAATTCTTGTAGACCCTTAAGCCATATAACAGACAATTCCAGCCCCCCATTCTGAATAAAGATGTAGACTCTCCCCTGTAGTCATACAGGAAGTAATTTCCATTTGATTTTCCTGTGCCACACTTGGTTTGTCAGAGAGCTAAGTGTTGTGTGAGCCTTTTCCTTCCTAAGAAGGAGCAACTTTCATTTTTCATATTTCTTCCTTTTCTTTCCTGAGCTTCAAATACTGCTGTCTATAAATTATTCTAAAAGGCTATTTCTGTTTCTCTTACTTCTTTCCAGATATCCCTCAAATCTTGCCTAATTAGAGACATATGGGTCTCAAATATGTTTAAGTGAATATGAGGGTAGGTTGACAAGTGTGGGAGGGGCTTTCATTGTCTTCGGACAATGACATTCAGACTCCTTTTTCCGCACAAAGATAATACATTTTTCTCTTGTAACTGAGGGGAACTGAATGCATTTACACTACTCTTCTATTCTGTCTTGGCTACAGCTTTTTCCATTTAATACAGAGAGTAGGCCTCAGGCATTCATTTATTCATTCTGGATTTAAATCTCCAATCCTCTTTTCCTCTCTGAGTTCTAGGATCAGATACCTTCTGCTGTCTAATTGATGTCTAATTGACGTCTCCACACATATGTCTAAGACTTATCTCAAATTTCACACATGCCCCAACGGAATTGGTTTCTCCTCCCCTAAACCATTTCCTTCCTCTGTCTTGCCGATCTCGATAATGGCACCACTGTCCACCCTGTTTCCTCAAATTATGCTTGATTCCCCTCTCCCTAATCTCACACCCAGTCCATCAGTAAATCCATTGGCTCTAATCTCCAGTTTATCTTGAACCAATTGTCAATCCCCAAATCCAGGCCACCATGACCCCTCGCTTGATGTGTTCTAGTAGCCATCTCCACGGGGACACCTGGTCTACCTCCTACCAATGCTTTTTCTATCATCTGTTCTCTGTGTAGCAGCCAGAGTGACCTTTTAAAACTGAAATCATATCACTTCCCTGTGTAAAAATGTCCAAAGTCTTCCTGTCGCACTTAGATCAATATCCAAATGCTTCGTTATGAACCACTAGGCACTGCGTGCCTTTGTTGCTGCCTATCTTTCAAACTCCTATGTGCCAGGCACCACTGTAGGCGCTGGGGTTCAATGAAGTAACAGACAAAGTCTGCCTTCCTGGAACTGACAATCTGGTGGGATTCTTGAGGGATGGGTCTCAACCTTCGAGAATCTACCAATTTGTGAACATCACTACATTGTTAAAAAAATCCCCCATAAATTACAGCTTTTGCACTGGCTGAAACACTCATCAGTTATATTTCCTAATATCCCCAGTCCCTGTAAGTGAACTTGTTGGTTTCACATGTCTGATCTGCTGCCAAATTCAACATTCCACTTTTTATTTTATACAAGTACCACTTGTGAAGACCTCTCTCTCCTCATCTATCTCATCTATTACCAGCATTAGCCGTTGGCTTCCTTTAATGGACTGTTTTTTCACAAGAAAGGCAATTTAAAAAATCACTTTATGGATGTTAATGCGTGTGTAACAACAAAGAGAAAAGAGCACTAATACATTGAGTTGGGAATGCCTTTCCTCACTAGGTAAATGATTCAGTCCCAGAAACAAACCGCACAATGCACACAGTTCAAAGTTCTGCCTCAGTAAAGTGGTGAGCTCCTCTGTGTCTCTGGAGTCTAATGGGAAATGTACACATCACAGCAACATCTGCCCACGGGAATCCACAGAAACCCCTTTACTTACCTTTCTTACATTTCAGGGACCCTTGTCAACACTGTCCTATGCTCCCACACCCTCTCCCCTTGAAAACTTGGGAGCCTGGAAAACAAACTCATCTTTCTGCCCCAAGCTTGTGTCATGCCTTGGGCCAGGGTGGGAGGCTGCAATCCAGCCTTGACTCCTTGGTTACCACTGATGTCCCCTCTTGGCTTGACTTCACACTGGCATTGAACCCTTGCTCTTGGAATTGCTTTTATTTTTAACACGTGGGGGAGACTGTTCACTGACAGAGTTGTTCATCTTCCTATGTGTGTGGGGTTTGGGGGGTAATTCCCCCCAGTTTTACTGAAGTATAATTGACAAATAAAATTGTAAGATATTTAAAATGTACATGATGATACATACACATTGTGAAAGGAATCGCTCCACTGAGTTAATTAACCCATCTCTCGCCTCACATGCTTACCTTTTTTGTGTGTGAGAACATTTAAGTTCTAATCTTAGCAGATTTCAAGTATGTGATACAGTGTTATCACCTTGAGTCATTGTGTCATCCATTAGATTCTCAGACCTTATTCAGCTTATAACTGAAAGTTTGTACCGTTTTACTAACCTCTGACTGTGTTCCCCACCAATTTGTGAATATCTTATTTTCTACGAGTGATACCATGTGGTATTTGTCTTTCTGTGGGTTATTTGGCTTAGCATAATGTCCTCCAGGTTCATCTATGTTATTGCAAATGGCAGTTTTCCTTATTTTTAAAGGGGTGTGTGTGTGTGTGTGTGTGTTTACCACATTTTCTTTATTCATTTATTCATCATTGGACACTTAGGTGAATATAGATGTTTCTTTGATATAATTCCATTTCCTTTGGGTATATACTCAGAAATGGAATTGCTAGATCATATGGCATTTCTTTTTTAATTTTTTTGAAGACCCTCCATGCTGTTTTCCATAGTGGCTGCACCAATTTACATTCCCACCAACAGTGTTGTTACAAGTGTTCCCTTTGTTCCAAATCCTCACCAATATTTGTTATCTCTTGTCTTTTTGATAACAGACATCCTAACATGTGTGGGGTGATATCTCATGGTGTTTTTGATTTGCATTTCTCTGATGATTAGTGATGTTGTGCACCCTTTCATGTAACTGTTAGCCACTTGTATGTCTTTGGGAAAATGTCTATTTAGGTCCTTTGCCCAGTTTTGAATTGGGTTATGTTTATTTTCTATTGAGTTGTATGCTTATATGTTTTGAAATATGTTCTCACCACTTTCTGTAGGTCAGGTTTACTTGAGATCTCACTAATCATCTAGTATTGCAATAATCTATGTAGTGTGGAAATCCATCATATGTAATAGTCTACTTTTTGTCCCTTATGGACCATGCCAGCACTCTTACATTGTTTTTTCCCCATTTCTTTGTTCCCATAAACCAACCTTCTTTCTAAGTCTGTTTTGAATCCCTGAATTCAAAATTAAACTCAAAGCATTTTTTTTTTAGCATCTTTATTGGGGTATAATTGCTTTACAATGGTGTGTTAGTTTCTGCTTTATAACAAAGTGAATCAGTTATTCATATGTTCCCATATCTCTTCCCTCTTGCGTCTCCCTCCCTCCCACCCTCCAGGCAGTCACAAAGCACCTAGCTGATCTCCCTGTGCTATTCAAAGCATTCTTTAATCCAAGTGACTGTCCTGACTTAAATGCAAATGGGTCTTCAAAAACGTCCCCCAATTTTTTTCCACCAAAAGAGATTCCTTTCCCTA
>NW_006793703.1:7030543-7035591 GCF_000442215.2 Lipotes vexillifer
TACTTTTCATATTTTTCAATATAAATCTCATGATCCTGTTTCTGACATTTCAAGGTCCTTAATTATGCCAGTTTTTCAGCACATGCAATATGTCCATTACTGAAATAGAAGAATCTGCTGCAAGACCAGCGCTTAATGCTGAACCAGATCGCTGGAGTTCTGTATGCATCATTATGGTCCCTGCCATCAGATGGTCTTTCTAGGAGCACCCTCACAGGTGGACTGAATTTCTGTAAGCACAATTTGCCATTAGCAGAGATACTCCAGTCAACCCAGCCGTTTCGACTTTTATATGAAGATTTACATTTTAAAAGATTAGAAACACATTACATATAACCTTGAACCCTATTTGCAAGTAACTCATATCTTAGAGTAAGTAGGGGAAAAAAGACTTCTAAGTTCCAAAAGCATACCATTAGTGCTTACTTAACTGTTAGCGAACAGTGTTTCAAATAATCCTTTCTGTTTTGAGGTCAACCACACATTGTTATCCAGCCCTACCTGTCTGTCTTGCTTATTTTCAGCCAGATTTCAAGGCATAAATCCCTCTTACATCATTAGAACTTTTCCTCTTATTCCCTGGCCGCCCATTGGTCTTAATTATCCCTAACCTAGGTGAGTCGAGGAACAACTGTTATCAGTTCCTCAGCCCCACTCCCGTCTCCGCAAGCGCAACTCCCTGACAAATTACAAGGTGGCCCGTTCCTTCTACACCACCCTCTGCTAAAAAGCAAAAACAAAACAAAAGCAAAACAAAACAAAAGCGAAAACAAAACAAAAGCAAAAACAAAACAAAAGCAAAACAAAACAAAAGCAAAAACAAAACAAAAGCAAAAACAAAACAAAAGCAAAAACAAAACAAAAAATCTCCCAACTCCTAGTTTGGCCTCACCTGAGCTTTGTTTTATTACCAAGAGAGCAGACTCTTCTTCTGGGGATTCTTTTGGAACGCATCACACTACATGGTGATTACAAGTTTTCCTTTGAGGCTCTGGACTTCCCACAACATTCCTCTCCCTTTCAGCATCCATTCATCACAGTCACAAGGACCAGAAACTTTGGGCAGGTGGCCTCTAAAAGACTTGGACAGGGGTTTTGAAGGGCTAAAGAGGTTTTTAAATTTTGCTCCCCTCTTCTGGGCTTTGCTTTGTCATGGATATAATTAGTTCTCTCTGTGTCTTCCCTCGGCTCCTTTCTCTCCTGGGTGATGACTTGATTAAAAATCTTATCTACTTGTTGGTGGCATTCTTTTTTTTTTTTTTAAATATTTATTTATTTATTTATTTGGTTGTGCCGGGTCTTAGTTGTGGCAGGCAGGCTTCTGAGTTGCAGCACGTGGGCTCCTTAGTTGCGGCATGCATGTGGGATCTAGTTCCCTGACCAGGGATCGAACCTGGGCCGCCTGCATTGGGAGTGTAGAGTGTTAGCCACTGTACCACCGGGGAAGTCCCTTATGAGTGGCATTCTAGTACAAAGGGTTATTTGGGAACTTTGCAGAAACTTCAGCACCATTCCCTGGACTCTGAAATATGGGAGAAGTCAAAAGCATTCAAATCTACTCTCAGGAACTTTGCTCTCCAGTGAATCAAATAAAATGCTATTCGTTCTCTCTATTACTTTATTACATGAAGGTCTTGTATCTTGGAGTTTAATAATTTTGGCGGGGGGGGGGAAGTCAGGAATACTTTCAAACTATTATGAAAACTGTGGATCTTCTTTCTGAGTAATGTGATTATGCACATACCCGTGTGCACCATTGCCCTGTCCTTTGTTTGCAAGCAATGGAAACAGCTCTGGCTGACATAGACGGAAAAGAAGGATGCTAGACTAACTCATGGAGTTGAGTAAGAGAGAAGCGTCCTAGATAAGAGCAGGACAGGAGCCTGAGCAGTCCCACGGTTTGAGTCTTCCTCCTGACTCAGCTCCAGTAACCCCCAGTGTCTGTATCTGCCCCAAATTTTAAAATCCCAGGAGAGAGAAGTTAATTGTCCTAGCTTGAGTCAGATCAGTCAGCTGCACGAGGGCAGGATGCTCATTTGGATCCACTTTGTGTAGCGTGAGGCCATTCCCAGCAAATGGGGAAATCATTGTAAGCTATGCAGACATCTCTCCTGCGATCTAAACTTTGCACACAGTTTCAAGGCATTCACTGTCCTCCTGCTTTGGAGGAAGATAAAACCAGTTTTGACAGAATTCACAGAACCTCAGAATACTAGAGTGGAAGGAACCTTAGATAATACATCCTTTTATTGAGCATTTACTGTGTGTCAGACGTTAGGCTAAACACCTTACAGGCACCATCTCTTTATTTCTACAACAACTCCTTTAGACATATTATTCTACAGATAAGGAAACCTAGACATTCAGCTTAGAAAAGAGATAATTTGAAATCCCCTATGCTCTTCATCACTGGTCCTCATAACTTATTACAGTCAGGGGAAGAAATTCTACTCCTAATTCTGAGTTCCTAGATACCCAAGTTTTATTTCTGGTTAATTTATGTAGGTCAGAGGTAAGTTACAGAATGACGTTTGTCCCTGCCTAAAATGGATTTGGTGGCAGATGAATCCCTCGCCATGCCCATCTTTTCTTACACCACTGCCAGCTAGGACTTAGAAAAGGTTTTCACGGAGAGAAGCTATATTTAGCAGACCCCTTTTTAATAAAGGGAAAATGTTGAGCCTGCACGTATTCACCCATTTCTGTCACCCAGAGGCATGGACTCCCTCTGCCCGCCCACCACTGCCTGCTGTGTTTCCCTGTGGCCTGACACTTGTCTCCCATCACCACATGGCTCACCCACAACTGTTCCGTTTCTGGACCTCTCATCCACCCACTCTTGCTCTGTTATTCTGTCACACAACCCAAAATTCATGCATATTCTCCACCCAGCCCTCCACGGTCATCCTCCTGGCCACTCTGTTCTATAAGAAGCCCGTTCTCTCACCCAATACCCACCTGCTGTTTGAAACCTGCCTTCTTCCACTCACCTGTAGTTATTTGCTGAAGGTGCCAAGCCACACACCCCTCTAGCTCTTCATCGGCTGACTCTCTGGGGTGTGTGCTTTCATGGCTATAAGGCTGTGATTGAAGCATGTAGGTACCTCTAGGTGACTATATAGGACATTTCTGCTACTGAAGCAGCTTTCCTCACTCATAGAGTATCATCACGGCTTGAGTGTCTATCAGGTAGCCACGCAAGTTCTTGGAGGACAGCGAGAAGCGGCTTAGGTGTACCTTTGGCGCCTCTGGACCCGGCACAACGTCAGGCTCATGGTAGGCACTAAATAAGAACTTGCCCTGAATGGCCTCCATATCAGTCAGGCTTCAGGTGGAGATGTTTGCCTAAGATAAATAGTAGGCATGCCTTTCTACTTTAAAGAGGGTGTCACTATTACGAGCACCTGGTTTGCTGTGAGTGCAACTGGAAACTCACTGAAGATTGAGCCACCTTTCTTTAGGTGAAAAACATTTTCATCACCTTAATTGATTCAGGCTGAATTCTTCTAAACAATAAGGGAGCAAATTCATTATTTCCTCCTCCTGAGGTTGTCATGCTCCCTCCCCCTAAGCCCCTTCCTACCAGTCAGAAGGATCCTGCTGGGATATCGAAAACCTAATTCTAGGAACAGTTAAGGAGTTAGTTTAAAAGGACTAGAATAATAACTACTCCAAATAGGCATTAACTTTTCCTACCATGGCAGGCTGGGTGATGAACAATCGTTTTCATAGGTCCAATTCCATTGTAGTTCTGAAGTTTCACAATGCTGGACATTTTATATACAGTTTGGGGCTGATTTAGGTAGGAGTCAGCAAGACTTTCACTCATTTCCAAGGATATACACAAGCAAACAATGGGTAAAAATAAAATACTCCAGTTTCTTGGAAGTTCTGTCAAGAATTGCAGATGTTTAATTGGTACAGCCATTATGGAAAATAGTATGGAGGTTCCTCAAAAACTTAAAAATAGAACTACCTTGTGATCCAGCAATCCCACTTCTGGGTATATATACAAAGAAAGTGAAATCAGTATCTCAAAGAGACGTCTGTACTCCCATGTTCATTGCACCATTATTCATGATAGCCAAGATACAGAAACAACCTAAACATTTGTTGAAAGATGAATGGATAAAGGAAATGTTCGAGGCTATCATTCAGCCTTAAAAAAGAAGGAGATTCTGTCATGTTTGTGACAACATGGATAAACTGGAAAGATATTATGCTAACTGAAATAAGCCAGAGGCAAAAAAACAAATACTCCATGATCTAACTTATATGTGGAATCTAAAAATGTCAAACTCGTAGAAACACAGAGTAGAATGGTGGTTACTAGGGGCTGGGGGAAGTGGGGATATGAGGTGATGGTGGTTAACTGATACAAACTTTTACTTGTACACAAGATAAATAGGTTTCAGAGACCTAATGTACAACCATGTGACTATAGTGACAATATTGTATTGTAGACCTGAAATGTACTAAAAGGGTTGATCTTAAAGGTTCTCACCACAAAGAAAAAGGGTAACTCTCTGAGGTGATGGATGTGTTCATCAGCTTGATTGTGGTGAATATTTCACAATGTATATTAACTTAGCAAGTTGTACACCTTAAGTATCTATAATTTTTAATTGTCAATGGTAACTCAATAAAGTTAGAAAAAAATTTTAATTTGAGATGGTAAATAGAATAGCAGCCTATGCATTTACTGATACTAATTTTTATACTGACTATCGGATATTTTATATACATGATGTCTTTCCTTTCCATTCCAAAACAGACCAAAAGAAAAAAAAAACAGAATTGCAAATGTTTTGAATACACCGTTTCTGCAGACACAGCTACATTACTGCCCTGGGACTGTCAAAAGCCCCCTGGTGGTACCTTACTCCTGGCAGCAGTAAGGATTCAATAGATCTCCCTGGGCTGCGAAGTCCAGCTGAGTCCAGGTGTCACCACACCCGGATGAACACAGTCTAGGAACTAGGCCTTCCTGGATTTCTTTACACTGGCAGAAACAGACTGTTTACTCTGAACTCCATTCAGCAGGAACA
>NW_006793703.1:7035802-7040557 GCF_000442215.2 Lipotes vexillifer
AGTCATATCCCCTCCTAACAGCCCCTTCTGGGTCCATGGAGTGGTCTCTCTAGTAAATTGGTTTTGAAACTGGGTCATATCCAGGCCTGGACTTCCATTTATACAGCCTAATGGAAGAAAGAGGGGGCATCCATAGACAACTTCATAGGGTAGAGTAAAAGAAACAGTTGTGAGAGCTGTTATGTATTCACCACTCAGAGCTGGGGTGTTTGGTGAGTGTGGGAGGTCCTTGTGTTCTGAGATCTTAAGATCTCTGATTAGCCAGTAATAACACACGGGCACACCAATTAGACCAGCTGTTGCTAGGCAGCACCATGTAGCCAGTCATCAAAAGAGTGACAGTCCTGTTTACTGTCAAGACTGTCCTTGATCAGTGGCCAAGACATTAACGGTTGAGAGTTGTCTACATGAATCTGAGTGGAGACGATTGTGTGGGGTTTGCAGTTTTACAAGAAACCTTTGAGTTAGAACAAAAGTCATTCAGAGACTTTGGGGAGAAAGGATGTTTCCAGAGACCTCCATCTTTCAGCGGGGTACCTGCCGTGAGGCCCTCAATGATCTGCCTGGGAAAATAGCGAGAGATTCTCTTTTCTCTTTTAAAAATACAGCTGCTTTGGGAACTGAGCAGTGCCTTCAGAGACCAAGCACATGGCTGGAAACGCCTTGTCCTGGGCCCAAGTAATTACTACTAAGGGACATTTTGGCTTCTCACCGAGAGTACTTCAAGCATTCAAATCCATTTCTTTTCGAGTTAAGATTCCCTTCAAACAAAGAAGAGAGAATCATTTAGGCTTAAAGGAGAGAATGGGAGAGGGTAAGCCCAAATTGAGTGAAAGGGTAAATCATCACTTCTCTCTCGGCCACCTTCCTCCTTCTTTTTTTTTTTTTTTTTTTAATAAATTTATTTATTTAGTTAGTTTTGGCCGTGTTGGGTCTTCATTTCTATGCTAGGGCTTTCTCTAGTTGCGGCGAGCGGGGGCCACTCTTCATCGCGGGGCGCGGGCCTCTCACTGTCGCGGCCTCTCTTGTTGCGGAGCAAAGGCTCCAGACGCGCAGGCTCAGTAGCTGTGGCTCACGGGCCCAGTTGCTCCGTGGCATGTGGGATCTTCCCGGACCAGGGCTCGAACCCGTGTCCCCTGCATTGGCAGGCAGATTCTCAACCACTGCGCCACCAGGGAAGCCCCCTCCTTTCTTTCCTGGGTTTTGGGGGCAGTACTCCTCCTTTTGAGTCAGGAAGCGGTCACGTGTTATTCTTTATCATGTGCACCGTGGGCTCTATGCCCCAGCTGTGCACTTTATGAACAAGCTTTGATGGTTTCTGCCCTCCAGTGACAAACTTTTGCTTGTTTATTTGTGTTTTTATGTACTATATCCTATTCCACAAAAATACTGCGGTTTGGGGGGGATCAGCTCCTACTTAGAATCAAGTGATTTTCACTTGTTGGGGAAATCAGAGCTCTCTGCCTGCTTCTTTCCATCTCTGGGGAGGCCGGCCTCATCCCCAGTTCTGATGGGCTGGCGGGTATCCTAGTGAGATTTTAGGGACACACGTTACATATTACAATTTGGTTTACCTTACTTTTGGGTTTTCAAAGCCAGAAATCCTCAAACTGCCTGGCCCATCCTGAGATGACATTTGGTTGGAAATTTTATATGTAGCTGGGGATTGAAGGTAGAGATCATAATTTCCCAGCTACGACCTTTAACCCTCGTCCCGTGTTACCCATAACCTTTCTAACGTGCATGTTTCCTTGAAAGAAAATTTATGCTCCTGTACCTCTGCTGGGACTCTCAAATGAATTATATGCACAATGTACTCAGCCTTGGCCAGAATCTGAGCATTGATTTTGTGTTTAAGGGCAAACGAATATTTATGGAGAATACAGACAAGATGTAGCAGGAATCAGAGAAGGACAGTATCGCTCTGGTCAGAATTTGGGAGGGTTTTAAAAAGAAGATGACAGCTTTTTTCCAAAGACGGGAGCTTGACTTCCGGAGTAGATGGGATTTGACAGATGGAAAAGGAGAGAGAGAACTCACTTGGCAGGACTAACAAGAAGAAAAGCGCAGAGAGGCTGGGTGGCGTTGGGTGTGTGCAGGGCCCAGTACAGAGCAGGAAGCATTCAGCAGACCCTGGAGGGCCTTGAAGGCCGGGCTCAGGAAGCTTACTGTGAGTGTGCCTGGCTTCTTTCTTTCAGCTCTTTGTTATGAAGCTTTTTAATTGTGGCAAAGTATACACAACATAAAACTTGCCGTTTTAACCATTTTTAAGTGTACACCTTTGTAGCATTCAGCACATTCACGTTGCTGTGCAACCATCACCCCCATCCGTCTCCAGAACGTCTTTATCCTCCCCAACTGAAACTCTCCACTCATTAAACATTATGCCATTTCTTCCTCCCCCAGCAGCTGGCAACCACCGTTCTACTTTCTGTTGCTATGAATTGTCTACTCTAGCTATCCCAGATAAGTGGAATCATGCAGTATTTGTTGTTTTGTGGCCGACGTCCTCAACGTTCATCTATGTTGAAGCATGTATCAGAATTTCCTTCCTTTTTAAGGCTAAATTAACATCCCACTGTGTGAACATACCACGTTTATTTATCCAGTCACCTGTCTATGGACATCTGGGTTGCTTCCACCTTTTGGCTCTTGTAAATAATGCTGTGCACATGGGTGTACAAATATCTATTCAGATCCCTAGTTTTACTCCTTTTGGGTATATACCCAGAAGTGGAATTGCTGGATCATATGGTATTTCCATGTTTAATGTTTTTAGGAACCAACATACCACTTCTGTTACGAAAAATTTTAAACATTAACAAAAGTTGAAAGAAAAGGCATATACTAACCTCTCAGATTCAAAACAGCAGAAGTCTCAAACCACCTGGCCCTCGGCTGCCATTTGATTAGAGATGTTACTTAGCGTTTGGCATTGAGAGGCAAAGATCAGAATTATGTAGTCTAGCCTTTAGCTTTCAATCCCATATCAGACATAAACTTCTGATACTTATTTCCTTGAAAGAAAATCTATGCTCCTGTCCCTCTGAAAGGAACAGATGACATTCGTAGGTCCACAATCCAGGTCTAACAAATGCTGACATTTTGCCCTATTTGCTTCATCTTTCTCTCTTCTCTACCTATCCAGAAGTGTTTGATATCAAAAAAACAAACAACCCAATCCAAAAATGGGCAGAAGACCTAAATAGACATTTCTCCAAAGAAGATATACAAATTGCCAACAAACACATGAAAGGATGCTCAACATCACTAATCATTAGAGAAATGCAAATCAAAACTACAATGAGGTATCACCTCACACCAGTCAGAATGGCCATCATCAAAAAATCTACAAACAATAAATGTTGAAGAGGGTATGGAGAAAAGGGAACCCTCTTGCACTCTTGGTGGGAATGTAAATTGATACAGCCACTATGGAGAACAGTATGGAGGTTCCTTAAAAAACTAAAAATAGAACTACCCTAAGACCCAGCAATCCCACTCCTGGGCATATACCCTGAGAAAACCATAATTCAAAAAGAGACATATACCACAATGTTCATTGCAACTCTATTTGCAATAGCCAGGGCATGGAAGCAACCTAAGTGTCCATCGACAGATGAATGGATAAAGAAGATGTGGCACATATATACAATGGACTATTACCCAGCCATAAAAAGAAATGAAATTGAGTTATTTGTAGTGAGGTGGATGGACCTAGAGTCTGTCATACAGAGTGAAGTAAGTCAGAAAGAGAAAAACAAATACCATATTCTAACATATATATGTGGAATCTTAAAAAAAAAAAATGGTTCTGAAGAACCTAGGGGCAGGACAGGAATAAAGACGCAGATGTAGAGAATGGACTTGAGGACATGGGGAAGGGGAAGGGTAGGCTGGGACGAAGTGAGAGAGTGGCATGGACATATATACACTACCAAATGTAAAATAGCTAGCTAGTGGGAAGCAGCCGCATAGCACAGGAAGATCAGCTTGGTGCTTTGTGTCCACCTAGAGGGGTGGGATAGGGAGGGTGGGAGGGAGATGCAAGAGGGAGGAGTTATGGGGATATATGTATATGTATAGCTGATTCACTTTGTTATAAAGCAGAAACTAACACACCACTGTAAAGCAGTTATATTCCAATAAAGATGTTAAAAAAAAATGTTTGATCTTTTGTGAACTGCTCCAATGTAAGTTGCAGACTTCATGGCCCTAAATACCCCAGGGTACTTACCTATCCACGTTGTCATTATCGCATTCAACAAAATGAGCAATAATTTCCTAACGTCACCCATGCTTAGTCTCATGTTCACTGTTGTCCCCCAGATGTCTTTTGTGGTTGGATTTCTTTTTCCAAACCAGAATCCAGTAGCCAAGGGTCATATGTGGCGGACTTTGGCTGTCCAACAGATGGAAAGGAAAGACTGGAGGTTTTGAGCAGTGAGAGAGGAGATCCAAGATGAAATCTGGTGTTGCAGACAGCAGCCTTTTTCCTGGGTCCCTCAGGGCCATTATCTAACTCTTGGGAGTGGATTTAAGAGATTAAGGAGTGCCGGCTTCCCTGGTGGCGCAGTGATTGAGAGGCCGCCTGCTGATGCAGGGGACACGGGTTCGTGCCCCAGTCCGGGAGGATCCCACATGCCGCGGAGCGGCTGAGCCCGTGCGCCATGGCCGCTGAGTCTGTGCGTCCGGAGCCTGTGCTCCGCAACCGGAGAGGCCACAACAGTGAGAGGCCCGTGTACCGCAAAAAAA
>NW_006793703.1:7040989-7046249 GCF_000442215.2 Lipotes vexillifer
AAAAAAAAAAAAAAAAAAATTAAGGAGTGAATTCTTTGCTCTGGAGAAAACCAGATACAGGTTCTAATGGGGCTTGCATCTGGCATCTACTCTCTCCAAACTTTCAACACGTCTGAAAAAAAGACTTACAGTCGGTTATTATCAAGCTACCAGAAGTTCTGCATATACAATCTCCAAGCCCTGTTACTTAAGGTAAATAACTCCCCAGTTCCAGCACTGTGAGCCTGTGCATCTGTGGTATGTTTAGACACTGGGAATTCACAAAACGTACGATGATTCATTTTCTCCTCTTTGATAAAGAAAGCTTGTTGCCGGGGAAGGATGCCGTCCTAGGTACTCCAAGGGGTTTCTCTTCCCCAGGGTAACTCAGTCTTTATCCTCCTTTCCTTCCCTCTATCTTTAGGTAACCATGAATTCCTAAAGCCTTCATCTGTTACCGAATCAACAGGATATTTACCGAGTGACGGCTCTTCCCTCAGCAGTGAGGAGTCGTCAAAGGAAACGTAAGCCCTTGAAACCAGGAGAATGAGAACTGAGACAGGCATGATAATTACAGAATCAGTGCTTTCAGTCCAGAGTGCAAGGTATAGTAGATGTTCAGATCAGGGAGGAATGAAGGAGCTGGAGGACTTCCAGGGAAATACAGGAGTTGAAGGGTCTTGAAGGATTTGGGGGTGTGGCTAAGAGGTCAGGGGAAGGGAAAGGGTTCATCCCCTCAGCATTTTGGAGTCAGGGCTCAGCTCTAGCCCTGCTTCACCCTCTTTATGTAAACCTCTCCCACCTCGTTACTTGACAGCTATGCCAGAGGCTGGTACTCCCAGGAGCAGGATCACTGGGACAGAATGGCAGCCGTCTCCTGCAAAGATGCTCTCAAGAAGACCTTCATTTTCTTCCCACTGCTTTTCGTGCACTTGGTTATCACAGGCCACACACATGCTTCTCTTATGGGCTCCGTGTGTGGGTTTGGAGAAGGTTAACTAGACAAGTGACTTTCAGGTGTGCAACACTTCCATTTGGGGGGATTAGTACGAAGACATACTTTTCGCCTTAATTTAGGAGGAATTTATTAGCCCCCGATTTTTCTTTTCGTCTTTAGACAAAGGGATGGCTTCATTCTTTGGTGTTTACCTGCTATTACTTATTTATGTTCTTTTTTTTTTTTTTATCTTCTAATGACTGGACATGTTGAAGGAAACTCCTCTTCTTGTCTCAATAAATCACCGGCAAGCTCTGTCGCTTGAGCTCTCCTTGACTTGCAGTTGCATTTCTGGGGGATTTTGTTTGAAGATGGATTCTACCCAATTTTGTCAAGGGTTTTCTCTCTAACCACCACAGTAGCATCCTCTGCGCCTTGCCGATAGACCCTGGAAAGACTGGACAGAAAGCAGCTCCATGCTGGTCAGCCCACAGCCTGACCTGATGGTTTTGGTACATTTTTCTCGAGCTTCCAGGATGGACAAGGGTTGGGGTTTTCTAGGAGGAAATGGGTGTGATGACAAGAACTTAGGCTTTGAGCATAAGAGAGCTTGGTTTAGATGTGGTCTCCCCACATCCTAGTTATGGGGGCTAATGCAAAGTAGAGACCCTCCTGTCTACCGTGAGAGGCAGCTCAGGAGTCAGATGTGGTTTGAATCCCAGCTCTGACACTTACTGGCCTTGTGGCCTTGAGCAAGATGTCTGTTTTTCTGAGCCTCCATTTCCTGATCAGTAATACGTACTTCAAGGATTGTTCAGGGGATTATAAATTATAAAATGCCTCACCCTCCACAGTGATACCAAAAGCCAAATCATGGCCCCTCTGTAGAGATCATAATGTCCACGGCACCTCCATCCCAGGGATACAGCCCATGACACGGCTGTTATTTTCTACCACCACCAGTGTGAATGTAGATCTGTGGTACTTTGAGCAAATTCTGTCATTTTCCATTTTTCATCTATGCCTGGTTCAATCACAGATTCTCAGATTCTAAGATACAGATGAATTGCACAGTGTATATATTTATATATATTCTCCTTAGCCCCAATCCTCCACCTCTCTGAATTCCCCCCACTGTGCTAGCCCATTTTTAAGTTCTTAGTCCATGTTTTAAGTGTGCGCTTCCCACAAATCCTGGACCCACCTGTGATACCTGTGACGTTTCATTATGGTGAACCTTCTCTTTGTCTACCCACAATCCCCTGCTGATTCTCACACGCAGCGCGTCCCCCTCACTCCCGCTTCCTGGACCTGAGCCGCTCCCACCTCTATCGACTTACTTGTATGTAATAATTCTGATTCTATTTCCTTAGTTTAGTCAGGTTTCCAAAGCAACCTGGCTACAGATACGCTCCAGAAGACTCTAGAGAAGGAATTCCACAGACACGTGGAACAGTTAGGAAGAATTTAGCTGCAAACGTATATAGCATGGCACAGCTTCCCCGGTTTCGTTGTTTTGATCCTCGTAACAAGCTCAGGGCGAGCAGGGCTGGTTTGTTATACCTGTTTTAGGACTGGGAAGCTTCTCGGGTGGTTGGTGGTGGTACCAGAGGCAGACCTGTGACTTTTAGCTGGGTGTTTGGTCCACGGTGCTCCGCCCTCCCCCTTCCTCAGTAAACGGGAAACAGCACTGTGTGTTTACTCTGCTTGTGCACGCATATATGGCTTCAAGGGAGTGGGAGGGGAGGACGGGGCTGGGAACTGGAGAGCTAGAATTAATTCTCCTTCCCACGCAAACCACTGAAATACCACAAATGAGAAACAGCATCACCTGCAAAATTACGCAGCATTGCTTTGTATTTGGGAAGAAAGGCGGGTGGTGCTAACTAACAGGTGGAGATGGAATGTTTACAGCATCCTATTACTGGTAATGGAATTATCTTCACCCTCCTAATCGTAATGGAGATCAGGGCTCCTCCCAGCCAGGCGTCTGGCCGTGCCTTGTGCAAGAGGATGAAGCGAGAGGCTTGGGGGCTTTGATACTGTCCCCTGACCCCCAGGAGGGGCACGGCAGTGGCTAGGGTGGAGGAGGGGTGAGTCATTACACCAGGGCGGAAGCAACTTTGCCAGCATCCCTCACCTGTTCATCCCAACTTGTTCCTGGTCGTCTGGCGTGCCTCACCCCCCAGGAGTTCGCTGCCCAAATTCCAAAGGAAGAAAATGGAGAATCTGTTTGCGGAAGTCCAAAGAGGCAAATGCCCTACCACGTTTCCCTCCCTGACCCCACACGCCACCCTCCAGCCTGTTACCCAGAGGCATCCCTTGATCATTCAGCTGCCCTCCCCACATGGTCCTGCTGCCTTTGGAGGTTCAATTGTCTTGGGAGCCAGAATGATCTTCAGGGCTCGCCTGGTCTGGGCCTCTCACGTGACAGAGAAGAAAACAGAGCATCAGAAAGATGCAGGTGACAGAGTGCGGCCATTAAAGATTTCACCAACACTCAGGCTGGGCACTGTCTTCCTCTCCTCTTCATCATACCTGTGTCTGTTCAGAGGCAAGAAGCCGCTCCAGATGTGGCCTTAAAGAGAGAAGATGGGAACAAGACTCAGGGTACAGGTTTTTTTAATTTTTTTTTTTTGCGGTACGCGGGCCTCTCACTGTTGCGGCCTCTCGCGTTGCGGAGCGCAGGCTCCGGACGCGCAGGCTCAGCGGCCATGGCTCACGGGCCCAGCCGCTCCGCGGCATGTGGGATCTTCCCGGACCGGGGCACGAACCCGTGGCCCCTACATCGGCAGGAGGACTCTCAACCACTGCGCCGCCAGGGTAGCCCAAGAGTTAATGATTAAACACAGTATCTGAGATAGTATCAATGTGTGAAAGTATCAATGTGTGGATATTAACAAATTTTTTTTTTTTTTTTGCGGTACGCGGGCCTCTCACTGTTGTGGCCTCTCCCATTGCGGAGCACAGGCTGCGGACGCGCAGGCTCAGCGGCCATGGCTCACGGGCCCAGCCGCTCCGCGGCAGGTGGGATCCTCCCGGACTGGGGCACGAACCCGCATCCCCTGCATCTGCAGGTGGACTCTCAACCACTGCGCTGCCAGGGAAGCCCCAAGGTATTTTTTTTTTTTTTAACACTGAGAGTTGGCATGTCTCCTAGGAGTCCACATGATACCAAGAGAAAGATCATAAAGAAGGTGAGTGTCACAGAGTGACAGTGACGGATGAACTACTGGTGGACCAGGAAAGAGCACTTCAGTGGCCGCCGCCCTTTAGGTGGTGGTGAAACCTCTCCGTCAGTTCAGTGTGGGGACCGTAACACCCTAAGACATTTGTGATTGTTGTCATTCATGGGAGAAAAAGAGAGAGTCAAGGGGACAAAACATCTTCCAGATTGCACTTTTTTTTGTCCCATGAACATCATTGAGCATTGAGCACAGACATTGTTTTAGCACCTCGGCCACCATCACCCCCAGGGGACCACGTGTCAGCTTCCCTTCATTGAAGGTTAATGGTTGCAAGAAAGATGAACTTTGATTGGTACTTGAAGTAATGAGATCATGGAATTTTCATCTCCATAAAAAATCATAGTGATTGTTTCTTTCATTTCTTTCCCTTAGAAATAGTGCAGTGAGAAGAAAACTTAAGCATGGTCTTGGGAGACTAGAAAAGGTTCCCCTCCCCAGTGGTTTTTGGACTACCTTTAACACTGAGTCCTGAGGGCACTTGCACCATGATGATCCTTCTGTGGGCAGGTCAGTCCACGAGTAACATCATTTCCTTGAGTCTGACCCCTTCTGCAAGCCCTAATACATACAGACCCAATACAATATTGGTGGTCTCCAACTTAGAATGAGCCCTGTTCCAAATTTTCCCTACGATATGGTGATTGGGAACTCAGAACACAATTTCTGATAGAAACCGCACCATAAACAGTAGGCAGGTTTCCAAGCCAAAGAGTAAAAGCCCATCTGTAACTGAACTGGGAGTTAGGAGCCCTGGGTTTCAGTGCTACCCTGTCGCTAGCTGCCTCTGTGACCACGGGCAAGTCATCTAGTCACTGCTTCTGATTTTCTCACTTGAATACTGATTATCTTTCTATATTGAATAATATAGAATTTAATCACCATTATAAATACTTCCCTGAGAAGTTATATTCCAATTTCTAATTTGCAATGCCGGGAATGAATCTGCTCAATGGGGGGCAGAAGCAGAGATGTCCTACGCCTGTGCCTTCCAGTAAGCTCTTGGGCAGGTGGGACTCAGATGGGAAGGGGTCCAGCTCCGGCTATACTAGGGGCCGAGTCAGGGTCATCTGCAGGGTCAGGAGACTGGGCGGGGGGG
>NW_006793703.1:7046321-7086510 GCF_000442215.2 Lipotes vexillifer
TGGGTGGGTAGTGAGAGGTCACCAATGCAAGATTGGGGGAGGGGTGCCACAGTGTATATCGGTGGACTTTCTAACACGCTGGGGACTCAGAACTTTTGAGGCTAATGGTGGTATCAAAGACCAACTTTAGGATATTTGAGACCTTTGGTTGGTTTTGGTCCTAGGCTTGGACCTTTGTGAGAACTTTGTAGCAACTCTTGGAGTTTAACCAGAGGGGGATAGATTTAAGTTCTGGATCCCCATTTTGAAAAGGAGGAGGCCTCTTCATGCCTTGCTTCTGAAACGTCTTTGTCATCTAGATACACTGAAGCTGCAGGGACCCGTGGTTTTGCTACACTGCTCGAGGAGCAGCTGTGACCCAGCCCCTTGCCTTGGAGCCTGGGAACACCCCAAGGAGGCATGGAGCTAATACATGGGAGCTGGACTGACCAGCCTTCTCTACACCCCCCCCCCTCCGACACAAATGTGGACTTTCCTCTGGGCCATCTGCAGGAGCCCGTGGGGGGCAAATTAGACTGTTAGGCAGGGAGCAGAAAATATTCTTTGCTAGAATGGTTTGGTGGAGAATCCTGTGCTTTCTGGAAGCAGCAGGAGGGGCTGCAGAGGGCTCCAACGAGCTATGTTCTACTGGCCTGGGGCAGGAGAGCCCAGAGCTGGCAGGTGAGGCAGGCGGCCCTTCTCCACCCCTCTCTGTGTACAGATGAGGAATCTGAGGCCCAGAAAGGTGAACTGACTTCTCCGAGATCACAAAGCCAGGAGGCTACAGAGGCAAGAAATGGCTCCACTGTTTGTCATTGTTGAAGCTCCTCTTACATTTCCCGAGAAGGGACATTAAGGACAGCGGCTCCAAAGGGCATTTTCATCAGTAGGAAAGCACATCAGCTCCCCAGTCATCCCAAATTAGCAAGCATCAAGCTGTAACCAGTGTTTGGTGAATATTCGGACAGCCCAGATTCAGCACCTGTTCGCTTTCTTTGCTTTTTTAATTTTGGAAAGGTTTCCTATCAATGCAAATTCAGACCAGATTTATCTCCCCCATCCTGACTTCCCTCCCGTTTTCTTATTTCTTATCCTCAGTGGCAGCACCACTTGGGCCTTTATCTCAGAGCCAGTTTAAGTGTTTTCCTTATTACTCCTGGATTGTGGCTGCTGCCATCTAACGGGATCCCTGGACCTCAGTTTGTCCCTGATTCGGGCAACACCATGCTTGATTGACAGAATAAGCATTTGGGGAAGGTAGTGGGAAGTATGGGATGTGGTGGAATCACATTTTTAGCATAGTAGCTGATATATGGTCGAGGCAGAATCATGATAAGAACTCAGGCCTTCTGACTCCTCCTTCCAGGTTATGGTAATAAAATGTTCTCTATACTCACAAATGTCCTAAGAAGGTAACTGGTCCTTACCTGGGTTAGCTAGATACGCCTGAGCCTCTGCCCAAGAGATCAGTTTCATACCTGTTGTCCATGTACATGTTTTTGCTGTTTCTTGTAAGGTTTATAGGGGTCATTTGTTAGCCTTTGCCTGCATATTGAACTGTATTAAAGGGAGAGTCAGATGACTTCCAGATTGCTGAATCATCAAGGGCGTATCTACAACTCTGTGAATTCTTTTCTTCTGCTGGTCCCAGAGATTTTCCATTTTACTTTCCTTTTTAAATTGGTGTCTTACTTTGGGTCTTGGGATTTTCACTGCCTCTTCTTACTTTGCTATATTTGAAAATAAATGCACAGGTATTCTCCATTTGTAAAGAAAACTCAATGAGGAACAAAATACATATTCCGGAACTTTTAAAACAGTCTCCTATACAGCAAACTCTGTGTTGGGATCTGGGAACACAAAGATGAACTCAAGCTGGTATCTGTTCCCAATGAGTCCACGGTCAAGTGGAAACTACAGGCATAGACACAAATAATTATAACATGACATACAAGTGTTACAGGTGATCATGCACCCACTGGTAGGGTAGCAGGCCACCCTGACACATTGGGAGTTCTAAAGTTTTGGACCAAGCTTGCTTGAGTTCACTGCTTCTATTTTTTATCTTTCATGCATCTATTCACCAGATAAGAACAAAGATATGTGCAAATTAACTCAGACTGAGTTTCAGAAGCACAGAGATTTCTATATCCCCTCCCTCTCCTTTTTTCAGTTCCCTCTGCCCTGAACTCCCAGAAGCCTTCACTCCTGGCTGCTCAAACACACCTGCATTTTTCTGCCTTATTCCATTGCTTCAACACGGGCCCTGAGATGTCGCTTTAGGTTGTATCAGTTTTGCCCTTCCGTTCCCAAGTCGGTTTCATCTTTCCTAGAACCTCCTTTCTCCTCTTCTTTGTTCCAAGCTTGGAATACACCCACCCATTCCCAGAATAGCCTTTTACCCATACTCTTGTTTAAGGCAGCCGGCAGCTTTACATTGGAGCTAAGTTTCCTGCAATTCTGGGAAAAGATATTTAAGTCCTCTTGTAAAGCGAGGGCCTCTGTAACACTCTCACAAAGAAGACTGCAGCTTATCCTTCCTGGGCACCGGGGTGAGGGGTGGTCAAGGAGGGCTTCAGGAGAAAGTAGCCTTTGAGCTGGGGCTAGAGCGGGGAAGGTATTCTTGGTACGGAGGGTCACTGGTGGGACAGCATGAAAGCTGTGGAAGGACATGGTGTGTCTTTGCCTCTGGCCTGTTCTCTCTGCCTCCAGATTAGATGGTGACCAGTTGTCCCAATGTCCTACTTTTATTCTCATTTATTCTCTGAAGGCCTGAGAACGACTTCCTCCTGAAAGACCCCCTAGAAGCACTATTAGGGGGAACAAGAGTGAGCTGGTGACCATTAACAATCCAAGACTCAGATGGCTAACTGATTATCTAAGGAAGCTATAGCCTGGGAGCCCAGTGCTCCTGATTCTATCCAGTACCAAAGAATAATTTTCAAAAAGTTAAAGACATGTCTCCCATACGAAATAGAATGGACTTGTCTCAAAAATTTATTCAGGGCTTCCCTGGTGGCGCAGCGGTTGAGAGTCTGCCTGCTAACGCAGGGGACACGGGTTCGAGCCCTGGTCTGGGAGGATCCCACATGCCGCGGAGCAACTAGGCCCGTGAGCCACAACTGCTGAGCCTGCGCATCTGGAGCCTGTGCTCCGCAACAAGAGAGGCCGTGACAGTGAGAGGCCCACGCACCGCGATGAAGAGTGGCCCCCCACTTGCCACAACTAGAGAAAGCCCTCGCACAGAAATGAAGACGCAACACAGCAAAAATAAATTAATTAGTAAACTCCTACCCCCAACATCTTCTGTAAAAAAAAAAAAATTTATTCAGCTTACCAATTGATGAGGGAACCAGTAAGTTGGTAAAGCTGGTTTGAAGACCATTGAAGAGCAGGGGGGTTTATGTTCAGTAGGGAAAGACATTTAAAATATCCTAGAATAAGAAATAAGATTGCTAGGTTAGATACAAAACTGGTTATGAACCACAGGGCAATAAACAGTAAGCACCGACTGGGCTTATCTTTTCTTCAGACTAGGAATCATTTGCATCTCTACAGGACAATATTCATTTGGCTTACCGTTGGCTGGAATCATTTGCTTTTTGCCATCAGTTTTCTAAGTTAACATCTACCCTGACAGAGTTGTAAATATCTTAATCAATAGTAAATAGCAAATCAAACTAAGGCACACATTTCTAAAGAATCAGCTCTAGGCAGCCAGCTGCCTGGTAAGTCTGTAAACGAACCCACAGTAAATCCTTCGTTCCATTTCCAAATCTTCCAAATTTTTTCTAACCCAAGGAAAGGTGGCCTTAGGAATATCCTCATAGTAGTTTTGCTCTTTTTTTCCTTCATTAATAACAACAGCAAACAGGTATTGAGCATCTTCGACGTGCAAGGTATTCTGCCGTGCCATGGCGGTCACAGTCACAGGCGAAAAGCGTAAGGGTGAGCCCCACCCTTGAGGACTTCTCTACACTCACAGGCGCCACAAGAAAGGGTTAAAAAGAGAAGCAGCACAGGCCATAGATATTATTTCAGTTCTGGGGAGAGAAGACTCCGCTCTGGCATGGAAGGGCAGGAAGGCTTCTGGAGGAAGCTCCATGCTGCCTGTGCGTTGAGCTAACCTGGTTTCCCCTCGTCTGGAGCGTGGGAGTCTGCCTGTCTGCCCGCGTGGGTGTGGGTGTCTGTCTTCGCATGTTCTGCGGGGTAGGGAGTCGGGGCTGTGCAGCGATTGATTTCCTCCCTCCCACCGGTGCCTGTCATTTTGCCGACGTTTCCTCTGTTGGAGCTGCATCGTGGTGGATCGAACGATGCGCTGTGTCTGCTCACTGCCGCCAGCCCAGGATCAAGCGAGTCGATGCTCCAGTGTAAAGACAAAACCGAGCCAGGGGAGGACAGGAGAGCTGCGAAACAGGGGCAGAGTCAACGTCTGAGCAGTGGCCTGGAGATGGGTGGACAGGTGTGGACTGAGCTAGATGGACAGACTGGAGGAGACAAATGTAACAACCTCGGCTAGTTTGGGGCTGTAATTAGCCGAGCTCCCACCAACTCGGTATTATAGGCACTTAGCCGAGCTGAGGAGAGGCCCGAGGCACCAAGCACTCAATGGCCTGAGTGTTGACAGCAACTGCACATCTGGGGAGGGCTCTGGGTCAGAAGCAAAAGAAGGGGTAGAACCCAGAAACAAAGGTATTTACTTTCCTTTGTTTTTCATTTAACCCCCTTAAGGAGGAACCTACCACCCTTGGCAGGGCTCTGTCGAGTGCTGTTTTACGGTATCAGATGAAGGAAGCCTCAAACCAGAGCATAGGTGGCCTTCCCCCCACGTGCTTGTATAAATTACATTTGCCCTCGGCTTGTGGCTGTTTGGAAGACTGGCCCGAATCCGCATGCAGTTGTCACCCAGGGCAGTGTCTAGGCCAACATGGGCCAATAGGAGTAGAATAGGAGCCACATACGTTATTCTTCCTTTCCTAGTTGCCACGTTAAAAGTAGTCTAAAATCAGGGCTTCCCTGGTGGCGCAGTGGTTGAGAATCTGTCTGCTGATGCAGGGGACACGGGTTCGAGCCCTGGTCTGGAAAGATCCCACGTGCCGCGGAGCACCTGGGCCCGTGCGCCACAACTACTGAGCCTGTGCGTCTGGAGCCTGTGCTCTGCAACAAGAGAGGCCGCGACAGTGAGAGGCCCGCACACCGCAATGAAGAGTGGCCCCCGCTTGCCACAACTAGAGAAAGCCCTGACACGGAAACGAAGACCCAACACAGCCATAAATAAATAAATAAATTAAATTAAAAATAGTCTAAAATCAAACAGATGAAATTAATTGTAGTAATATGTCTTATTGAACTCAATCGGTCCAAAGTACCATTTCAACATGTAATCAAAATAGGAAATATTAGTGAGATAATCTACACTCCTTCGACTTGGTGGCACATCTCCATTTGGCCTAGTCACGTCCTAGTACTCAGTGGCCACACTCGGCTCATGTCAGCTGTCCTGGACGGCACCGGGCTGGGCAGGACAACGCAGGTGCTTGTGACCTGTGACATCAGGGCCATGGCTCAGTTGGTCTTTACAGTGAGCCCCAGGAGGAGGGCAGGATGAGGGCAGGATGAGCTGTGTATCCCCAACTCTTGTTAGTTTCCTACGGCTGCCATAACAATATACCGTAGGCTCGGTGGCGTTAACACAACAGGAATTTATTGTCTCAGTTCTCCAGGCCAGAAGTCCAAGATCAAGGCATCAGCGGGCTCTAGGGGAGACTCCTTTCTACCTCTTCCAGCCTCTGGTGGCTTCGGGCATCCTCTGATTGTGGCAGCATCCCTCCAATCTCTGCCTCACTTGTCACGTGACCTCCTCCCCTGTGTCTGTGTGTGTCACATCTTCCTGTCCTTTCTCTTCTAAGGACACCAGTCGCTGGATTTCAGGCCCGACCTAAATCCAGGATGATCTCATTTTCAGATTCTTAATTTCCTCTGCGAAGAGCCTATTTCAAAATAAGGTCGTATTCACAGGTACTAGGGGTTA
This sequence comes from Lipotes vexillifer, assembly GCF_000442215.2. Lineage (NCBI taxonomy): Eukaryota > Metazoa > Chordata > Mammalia > Artiodactyla > Lipotidae > Lipotes > Lipotes vexillifer. The sequence continues at coordinate 7,052,332 of NW_006793703.1, forward strand.
GGACTTGGGCATATCTTTTGTGGGCCGGGGGGACACAATGCAACCCACTCTACCCATTTTACATATAAGGATATTGGGGCTCCTGTCTCTTCCAGGGTTGTGTGGCTGCTTAGCAGCACAGCTGTGATGAGGACCTAGACCTTCTGTGTCTGGTCCAGTGTCCTGTTCGCTACTCTGAGCAGCCCTCTGACCACACCCAACACCCCAAGGGCGATGCTACGGGCGACGTTCCCCTGTGCAGCCTCTCCTGCGGCACGTGGGCACGCGGTGCTTCTGCTTTCGGCCTTTCCAACCATCCTTCTTTCCCCTCACATCCAGGCTTTCCTATGTGACCTGCCTGGGTGGCTGCTTCCTGCTAATGCCTTACAGTGGAAACTAGCATGTATCTGTGACACTCCCCAGTCTCACTGGGGCACTTGAGCATAGCCAGATCTGGAGGCCTGGAGTCTTAACCCTGTGAAGGGAATTTGGACACAGGAATTGCAGTTCCTCTGACAGTCTGGTGCCATTTGGGCAGTTGGGCCTTCGGGTACCTTGCATTGTACCATGGGCAGCTGCACACTGGTATCCACACCAGGCCAGACTGGGGAAATGCCGTTGACCTCATGTTCCTGGGACAGGGGAGGGACCTCCTCATCCTGGAGGCCTTTCCTCAAGCCCAGAGACAAGGTCATGGTCTCTCTATACAACTTTCTTGACATTACCTAACCTTGACCGTGGGACCCATTTCCCCAACTGTAGAATGAGAAGAACACACTCCCTATCTATCTCGCAGGCTGAGGAGCAAATGAACTAAGTTATATAAAAGTACTTTAGGGCTTCCCTGGTGGCGCAGTGGTTGAGAGTCCGCCTGCCGAGGCGGGGGACACGGGTTCGTGCCCCGGTCTGGGAGGATCCCACATGCCGCGGAGCGGCTGGGCCCGTGAGCCATGACCCCTGAGCCTGCGCGTCCGCGTCCGGAGCCTGTGCTCTGCAACGGGAGAGGCCACAACAGTGAGAGGCCCTCGTACCGCAAAACAAAACAAAACAAAACAAAAGTACTTTAACGCAAGTGGTGAGGATTAATCGTATTATTATCCTTCCACTTCCCTCTACCCCACCTGTAAACTGAAACCCAGACCCCAGGGCATACCCGCCCCTCTGCCCAGAGGTGGGACCAGCAACCCAGACCTTTCAGGAGCCGCCCTCCTGGGGCCTGGGATCCAGCCTAAAGGAGGAGGCAGGTGCCATGATGACGGCATTGGGCTTCTTGCCCCACTGCCGTGGAAACCTCTGGGCCTCTTCGGAGGAGGGTAGGGATTGGGCTTCCTGGTGTCCTGAAGCAGCTGTGACAGGCTCTACAGACAGATTTCCATTTTAATGGATGTGTCAGGGTGTCAGAATGTCTATGTTGCATTCAATCCTCATTAAAATGGAAGCCCATGGCCACCAGCTACAGAGGAGGTGTGCTGCATTATTTATTGTTTTTTTACCTGTTTTCCTAAAACTGGGCTGTTCAGGTTCAAATGGCAGATAAAATTGCCACCCACTTCTCTCCAGCCTGTCATTTTCCAGCTCACATCTCTTCAGTGCACATTGTATGTTAAATGTTACATTACCAGCGTGTCAGAAGCCCCGAGTGGTACCCTCCGAAATCTTATTTGTTTAGCTTCCTGGCAACTTGTAGGGGTTATTTCTGCTCCTTCCTTTCTCCACAAGGTCCCTGGCTCTGGTTTCCATCTCTCTGCATTCTGACCTCCTCTCCATCTTATGCCCTGCGAGGCCCCTGCCCTAAGCTGTTGGGAAGTTTCTACTGTTCTCTATTCGTTGCCTTGTCCCCTGTTTTCTGTCTTAACCCTCTACTTGACCCAGCCCGTAATCCTACTCCCACATTACACCAGAGTGGGATGTAAAAATGAGAACTTCCCCCACCACTCATGAATCCAAAGGACTTTTTTATTTTTAATTAATTAATTAATTAATTTTTGCCTGCATCGGGTATTCGTTGCTGTGCACAGGCTTTCTCTAGTTGCTGCGAGCGGGGGCTACTCTTCGTTGCGGTGTGTGGGCTTCTCATTGCGGTGGCTTCTCTTGTTGCGGAGCATGGGTTCTAGGCATGTGGGCTTCAGTAGTTGTGGCTCACAGGCTTAGTTGCTCCACAGCATGGGGGATCTTCCCGGACCAGGGATCGAACCCGTGTCCCTTGCACTGGCAGGTGGATTCTTAACCACTGCGCCACCAGGGAAGTCCCCCTAAGGACTTTTAACAAAACAAAACAACTAATTCAACCCCACATCACTTAGAGATCTATGTCTAAGTGTATTAAGATTACTTATCACAGCACTGATGTTCTTACACTATTACTGTACACATATCCTGGGTCAAAAGGACGGGCTGTCTTTCCATAACTTTGATCAGCTCCTAGGAAAACAGAGATTGGCTGCGATGTATGTAGTATACTAAAGTTTTCACTTAATAAAATGCATCATATTCGAATTAGGATGAGAGAGAGGCAGTTTGTGTGGGCAGACATGGAAATAGGGTTTGTTGGTTTTTTTTAATAACTCTGGACCTTCAGTGTCATTTGTTGAGATAAAAATCCTATAATGAAATGAACTCTGTAACTCAGATTCTGAAATTGAAGTGGAATTTTGCTACAATTTATACATTTCTAGAAATCATACCCTGGGGCTGCATGAACTAGAGATAAAATGGAGTTGATAGCCAGTTTCTCTGTAACGAATTAGCAAAGAAAATGAAGTGTTTTGAATGGGGCTGAGGAAACGCGGGACCATGATTCTATCACGTCTAGTTTCTTGGTTCTCTAAGCCGGAGGTTGGCAAACTGTGGCCCGTGGGCCAAATCCAGCCACCTGATTGGTTTGCGTGTCATCTGCTGTGCCTTTGTACTTCAGCGGCAGAGTTGAGTAGCAGTGGCAACAAAGACCCCATGGCCTGTAAAGCCTAAAATATTTACTCTCTGGCCCTTTAAAGAAAAAGTTCACTGACCCCTGTCTTAAGCTATTGGACACTCTGTGCGGTTTAGCATCCATGGGTGGACTTCTTGGCAAGGATGGTCCCTGAAATAGTCAACCTGAAGGTTTTGAAAGGCTGCCCTGTTTGATGTCTGAACCAACCAAATAAGACCAAAACAAACCAAAGCCAATGAAACAGTACTCTGTAGCCTGGAGCGCAAAAAATATATACAACTCAGTGTCACGTAATCAGAAGGTTGTATTGACTAAGATTGTTCTTTATAGATTGTGTAGCACCAGATGATCTCTTTATTTTGTGCTGTTCCCCTCAGGAATGAAAATAGCACCATTAAATACAGCAATAGTGCATTAGTAACAAGAGTCCCCAACATTTTTGAATGCTTACAGTACACTTTCAGCATCTTACATATATTCAGATAACCCTGTGAGGTGAGTGGGAGTAATGACCCATTTTACAGATGAGGAAACTGCAGTAAGGGTAAGTAACTTTTCCATGTCACACACTTTTGGAAGCATCAGAGCTGGTTAGAACCCAAGCTTGATGCCTGAGCCTGCATCATGACCCACCGCTCTCTCCTCATGGACCCTGTCTTTTCTTCGTGTTTGTTGAAGTGGTATTTTGTCAAGATTTCACAGAATCAGAGAATTTTAGAGCTGAAGCAATTTTTTTTTTTTTTTTTTTTTTGGGGTACGCGGGCCTCTCACTGTTGTGGCCTCTCCCATTGCGGAACACAGGCTCCGGACGCGCAGGCTCAGCGGCCATGGCTCACGGGCCCAGCCGCTCCGCGGCATGTGGGATCTTCCCAGACCGGGGCATGAACCCGTGTCCCCTGCATCTGCAGGCGGACTCTGAACCACTGCGCCGCCAGGGAAGCCCGAGCTGAAGCACTTTTGTACTCATCTAGCCCAATGTATCTCATTTTGTCGTTAGGGACGAACACTTAGAGGATGCTTTAGAGTTGAGGAGGCACATTCACAAAGAGTCTCTTACTTGATGTTTATGCCAGTCCCATGAGGTAGGCAGGTTTCCTTTTCAGAAAAAGAAGGGAGGACCAGAGAGGACACGTGTTACCCAGTAAGAGCCAGAGCTGGCCTGGTCCCTGAGTTTCACTATATTTCCAAAAGGCTACATGACCTGAAGATTGATTCGATTTGTTCCAGTCACCTCTCTAGTTGTCAGCTGCACCAGTGCTAGAACAGGATTGAAAATACGGTGATCCCAGAATCACTGGGCAAGACAGGGAAGCTAACAAAGAAAGTCTCATCCCCTCCCCAGGGGAGGATGGAGCAACCCTGAGGCCGCCAGAGGCTCCAGAATAGCTGGTTTCTATCAGCTATCACATTTATTGTGACAGTCCACAGTTATTGAGTACAGTATGGCAGGCGTTGAACTAGAGCAGCGGTTCCCAAACTGGATGGATTATTAAAACAGAGACTCCATTCAGTAGGTCTGTGGTGGGACCTGAGAATTTGCATGTCTAACAAGTTCCCAGGCTGCTACCCGGGACCACAGTTAGAGAACCACTTTACTCAAGGCTGGAGACGCAGTGCTTAAACCAGAGGCGGTTGTAGTTCCTTCCCTCAATGGAGCTTACATGTGTGAGTGGATGAGTGGATGAATACATGAATGAATGAATGAGTCTCATGGGGGAGAGGGGGTAGTGAGGAAAGATACCATCGAAATGCAGTGTGGGAAGAGCTGTAGCAGGGGTCAGGATGGAAGGTGCAGGGAGCAGAGAGAAGAAGCCAGCTCAGTCGCTGGGCACAGGAAGCTCGGTGGAGGAGGTGGCCTCAGCGGACTCTGAAGGTCCAGGAGGGGGACCGGGCAGAAGGAGGAAGCGATTTTACACCCAAGGAGCATCAGGGGAAAAGGCCCAGGGTTAGGAGAGCAGGAAGCCGGAGAGCCCAGGATGGGCTGGGGGAGTCCCTGTTCATCAGCATGAAGGGTTCACTCATGGGCTACAGATGCTGGGGTTGGGGGCCAGGAATGGAGATGAGGCTGGAGAGGCAGAGAGGAGCCAGACCACAAGAGGCCTTGCGTGGCATGTGGAAGAGCTGGGATTTCATTCTAAAGGCGGCGGGAGCCACTGGAGGACTTTCAGCTGTGGGGTGGTAAGATGCGACGTGCATTGGAGGAGGCTGCAGAGACTCCCAAGCGGGAATTGGGCCACCACGTAACACTGCCAGGAGCGATGGCGGAAAGCCTGTGAGAGATGGGGGCAAAGCTACTACAGAGAAGAGGGGCAAGAAACTCTTCTCAGCTGCATCTTATTGGGGACCCTCGCTAACTCCTTTTTAGGCCGTTTTTTAAAAAAACATTATAAGATAGCTATTGAGTGTCTCGGGAAGGAAGATGAAGTGTGTTTTGATTCCATTTTGTTGTGTGAGCTTGGGCAAGTTATTTATTTACTTAACCTCTCTGCGCCGCTGTTTCCACATCTGTGAAATGAGGATGGTGGACTTTTGTGAGGGTTTTATGGGATACTGTTTAAGTAAAATGTGACCCCCACGGGTTTGGTATTTTTTTTAATTTATTTGAGTTAGTATTTTCTGCTTTCCTAGGAGAGATGATAAGGTTGGATATTCTGTTTTATCTCTGGTCTCTGTAATTAGCCTGTTTCCTTCGAGAAAGAGAACAAAAGTCTCCCCAGTACACAAACGTAAGTGACTGTCTTTGTCTTTTTATTTGTTTTAGAAGTAATTTCATGGCTCTGTGCACTTGAGAATCCATCAGGAAAGCAGGCCTTCTCTATCAGGCAGATGATCGCCCCTGCTGGGCGCTCATTGGCAAATCATAGCTCTGTTAATTAACACAACGTGGGATTCAAGCTCAGCTCCTTTCACACTCGCCTTTTCTCGCTTGGGGTTTGGTTGTGGGCTCTCTCCTCTTCAGAGCCCTGGGGACCTGGGTGCCTTGGGGGCCATCCCTGTGTCCTTGCTCCGTGCTGGGCGCTGCAGCCAGGAGCACGGGGCCACCTGCTCCCCCACACCCACCTGTCTTAGGCCTCTTGTTCTGCTGCTTCCTTCTTCTAACACCAACATCCCCATCACCTACTTTCCGGAAAATTTCCTGATTTCTCCCCGGTGTCAAAAGGGACTTACGTTTCTATTCTGAGCACTTTGTTTGACTGGGCATGCCTTCCTGGTGTTCAGCAAGGCACCTGGTCTGTGTAATGAGCCTCTGAGCCTCAGCTGACAGCCCCTACTAGCGCTGCTTTGCTGTTGCACATGCAGCAAATTCCCCCAGGTGGAAGCCCCTTAACAGATGCGTTCACAAGTCAGGTCTCCAACTCCGTTATCACTCTCATACTTCCCTTGAGACTGTATCCTTGGGCATTTTTCTCTTTTATGAATATTAACCAGAGCTAGTAATGGGTTGTAATAATCCCCCCGCCCCCGACAACTCTGGCCTGGGACCATCATCAGAGACCTAGAAATAGCCGGCTCAGGAGATGGGCGACTTGTGAAGTTCTCAGCAGAGCCAGGTTCTAATCCAGACCTCCTGACCTCTTTTCTGATACCAGCTCTGAAAGAAATTTGAAAAGTGAGGAGGGCTATAGTGTGCAGTCTGTTGTCACTGTTGCTACACCTATGGTATTAAAAATGAACCACCATGACCACTGAACTGGATCCTTGAAAATGGTCACGATGGTAAAGTTTATATTGTGTATATTCTGCCACAGTTGTTTAAAAAAGGCATGAAATCCTCATGCATGCTACAACGTGGCTGGACCTTGAAAATATTATGCTAAGTGAAATAAACCAGACACAAGAGGACAGATATTATATGGTGCCACATATATGAGTTTCCTAGGGTCATCAAATTCATAGAGGCAGAAAGTAGAAGGTGGTTGCCAGGGGGAGGGGGGAGGGAAGAACAGGGAGTTAGTGTTTACGAAGTGCAGAGTTTCAGTTGGGAGGATGAAAAGGTTCTGGAGATGGATGGTGGTGACAGTTGCACAACAATGTGAATGTACTTAATCTCACCAAACTATACGCTTAAAAACAGTTTACATGGTACACTTTATGTATCGACACAATTTTAAGAGGTGGGGGAGGGAACCACCATGAAAACATTTTTAAAGCACAAAATGAACATTTGTGGGAAAACAAAAATATAAAACTAACTTTTTTGAAAGCCCCATTTATTGATTCAAAGACACTTTCTTAGCTTTGGGACATAAAAATGTACTATGTATAATTTGGGTTGTTCATAAAATTATCATGTTTTGTGTATTCAATTTAAAAGTATAACTCAGACAACTTATCCATGTATTCAGCGCATTTGTGGAGCCTTTGTGGGAGGCACAGTGCTCAGCACTGAAGAAAACAATCAGTGCAAACTCACTGATTGAATTTATTTTTTTATAACTTTTTAAAAATTAATTAATTTATTAATTGATCTTTGGCTGCATTGGGTCTTTGTTGCTGCATGCAGGCTTTCTCCAGTTGCAGCAAGCGGGGACCACTCTTCATCGCGGTGCGCGGGACTCTCACTGTCGCGGCCTCTCTTGTTGCGGAGCACAGGCTCCAGACGCGCAGGCTCAGTAGTTGTGGTTCACGGGCCTAGTTGCTCCGCGGCCTGTGGGACCTTCCCAGACCAGGGCTCGAACCCGTGTCCCCTGCATTGGCAGGCGGATTCTCAACCACTGCGCCACCAGGGAAGCCCAACGGGGTCTACTCTTCGTTGCAGTGCACGGGCTTCTCATTGCAGTGGTTTCTCTTGTTGCAGGGCATGGGCTCTAGGCACACGGGCTTCAGTAGTTGTGGAGCGCAAGCTCAGTAGTTGTGGCGCACAGGCTCTAGAGCGCAGGCTCAGTAGTTGTAGCTCACGGGCTTGGTTGCTCCGTGGCATGTGGGATCTTCCCGGACCAGGGCTCGAACCCGTGTCCCTTGCATTGGCAGGCGGATTCTTAACCACTGCGCCACCAGGGAAGCCCCTCTAATTGAATTTAATGTGGGACGGTCGACCTTTTTCTTACACGTAGCTCAACAAGCTGCTGAACTTTTGGAATCTAGCAACTCTTGGCTTTTGTGGATTTTACTGGTGAGTCTCCTTCACATCGCAGCAGAGAGGCAAGCCCAGGTTGTGTTTGCTGGCAGGCTTGTGTTGCAGAGATACAAGGAGATGAAGTGGGGGGAGCCAGCGGGGTTGGGGGGGGGAACCATGTCCTCAGCTCCACCACTTCCCTGGGTCCCAGCGCTTCCAAGGCTGGGCTCTATGGCAACAGTGACTCCGCGGTTTTGGATTTCAGGCTGAGCTCGAGTGACCTGTCCTTTCTGTATGCCCCTCACATCCCTGTATCTCCAAAGAGGATCTGTTTGAGCCAGCTTGTCATTTTTTTCAGTAAGAAGTGACCCCCCATTGGGCAGGGTGTTCCTCTGAGTCATCTCCAAAGCATCAGGTTGTTGTGACAATTAAATGACTTAATAAATGCACAGTTTTTAGGACAGTGCTTTATTCAGTACACGGTAAGTGCCAGAAATATGCTGTCCGTATTATGAAGCAAGGCATGTTGTCAGAACCTAAGGATGAGAATGGGGAAGGCAGAGACTAGGTGTCAAATCTGACCAATGGTTGAATGCTCTGAATCAACCTCATTCAAATAGAAATTGTCCAACAATTCTGCTCTAAATTCTACTGCTGTAAATGTGCCCTAGCCTTTCGAATCGAGGCAAGTGCAGAAGCAGCTGGATCTTCTCTTATGTTTCTGCTTTTGAATCATGAGCCCAAGAGATTTGCAGCAGCGTGAGTTGGTTGACAACAAGATTCATGCTGTTTATTGACAGAAAAACTTTCACTTAACTTCTGCATTTAGCTTCTGAAATATGTTGGGTTTTACTTTATCTAAGCCATTTGCAGAAGAGTATTTGGACAGATTCAGATGAGGGAGTGGAAAGGAACCGCTTTGCCAACAACGTGGGGTATTCAGCGGAACTTGGAGTGAAGCTCAGCCAGTGTCCAGTGCCCCAAATAGCTCCCTTTCGCAGAGCATCTAATATGTATCATGCGTGATCCCCCCTAACCCTCAGATTCTAAGGGCGACACTGTTATTAACCCCATTTTACAGGTGGGAAACTGAGGCTGAGAGATGCCCAAAGTCTCATGGCTGGCAAGAGCCAGTGCTTAAACCCAGGCAGTCTGACTCCAGACTCTAAGTCTCAAGATTCCACATTTCTACTCTTAATGAAAAAGCATCACTGTAATTGGTAAACTGTTTTGCTCTCTTTAGATCTTTGGAAGAACACTCAGCTTCATAATGTCACAAAGAAGCACAGATGGTAGCACTCTACTGCCATGTCATGATGATCTTTCACATTAGAAGAATTGTCAGTGGGTCAACCAAGAATATTGCCTGAGCACTTTCTATGTGCCAAGCATGGTGCCAAGTTCAAAGCACTTTTCTGCTGGCCCATCCTCTGTCTGACCTTCAGGATTTTACAGCTGATACATTCCTCAGGGCTTATTTCTACTTGTCTGTAGAAAACTGATTTCATATCACTGTGTTTTTCCCGCCCCAATCACAGCATGTGTCCGTCAATCTGTAATCATTTCAAGTCTCACTGGCGCTTCTTTCAGAGATTCCTGTGCATGTTCTGATCCTTGAAAGAGACCTACAGAGAGATTGCTTAGTGCACAGAGGCATAATCGTCTTAAGAATCTGAACAACTCAATAAATAAAATAATGACTTCTACCAGTATGCATCGTCAATCACGGACAGAGGTGTTACAGAAAAAAAAAAAAAAAAAAAAAAAAGGCCTGTCCTTTTGCAAGACCTTGACTCCTTTGCCTGGCATTCTTGGGTCATCTTACCTGTAGGTAAAGTCACTGAGAGTATTTAGTGTGCAGCTGGTCACAGGATTTGGTTCAGAGGCTATTGATGAGGAAACCTTCGTGATTAGGCTGTGGAAACCTAATGCCTCCAAGGGGAGACAGCTTCTGGCTAGAGGGTGCTGAAAGAGCTGCTTGAACTTACTCTATCCTTATGTTGCCTCATCTAAGCCCAAGGACATTTTTTTGTTGCTGTATTTGTTTTTGAATCATGCTTTGAATATTTTCCTCTCTGACTGTAAAAGCAACACATGCTTATTATTGAGAATTTGGAAACTACAGAAAAGGATAAAGGATATAAAAAACAACTGTAATCATCTTCCTGCACAATTAACCTTTTGGTATATTTTCTTTTGGTCTTTTTTTCTTGCTTACTATTGTTATCATTTGCGATTATATTCGTCATTATTATATGTCCAGGAGCAGACAGAATATACAATTTCATATCTTGCATTTTTCAACATCATTTAATTTCTTCAAAAACATCATTTTTACGGCTGTATAATAGCCTCTAATGTGAGCATACCATAATTTATTTAACTATGTCCCAATTATTGGAATAGTTTAAGTTGTTTTCAGTTTTCACAGCTGGGTTTCTAATGTCTGCAACACTTCTTACATAGAAGGATATGCTTGGTCAGCTTATAACGTTCGGGAATGAATAATATTTCACTAGAGAATATCTGCAAATGACTTTTATTTCTCAAACTAATTTACTATCTAGAAATATGGAAATCTCTGTACAGAAAGCTAGTGTCTAGCTTTTATCTCTGTCTATCCCCCCACACCCACAAATACACTAAGCTACTGTAAATTTATATTTATATACTTAGTAATGGCACCTCCTTAACATAAACATTATTTAACTTTGACAATTAAATGATCCCTGCAGAGTGCTAAAAGTTGGGTAAATGACTTGTGTGTTATTATTTATTTTGGTTTTTGCCACGAATCCAGTATCAGGAAGACTTTCCCAAGGGTTGAGCTGAGCTGGATGGGTCAGAACTGGACACATAGACACGGAGCAGATGCCTTCTCTCCAGCATCAGGAAAGGAAAGAGGCTAAGGAGAACAGAGGGCAATCTCGGAGATGCGTCAGCCATCCAGGTGGCCACAGCACAGGGCGTGTGAAGGAGAGAAGACAGAAAAGTGATTGTGCTGGTAGTGAGGGTCAGATATGAAGGGCCTAAAACTAGGCCCTCGGGGTGGACTTTACTCCGAGACACAGTGGGGAGCAGTTCAAGGTTTTGAGCACGGAGGTGAGAAAGTGAGTTTTGCATTTGAAGAATTAATCTGGCAGCAGAGCATGAAATGGATCGGAGCAGAGAAATGCTGGGAGGAAGGACTCTGGGGGGCAGAGCAGCAAGTAGGAAAGGAACTGCTGCTCCCTGGGCTCCGACTAGGGGCCGGATGCTGTGCACGCATTTCATGTAAATTCTCTCATTTTATCTCCTGTCCTTAGAGATGGGGAAACTGAGACTTGCTGAAGGTCATGGGGCCGGAAGTTATGGAGCCAGTAGTTAACCCTAATAACGAAGTGCAGGCTCCTTTGACTGCACCAGGGGTGGGGTGAGGTGGGCTGGACCAGACAGGAGAGAGGGAAATCACGTGGGTTAATTATCATGGAAGCGAAATCCTGGGAACTTGGCAACTGGTCAGAAAGGAAGGTGGGAAAAAAGGGGATTCAGAATGCTGCTGGAGTATGGGGGACAGAAGGTTATGAGGTTGGTGATGCCACTGGCATTGGTCGAGGAGGAGCCCTTTGACAGTGAAGATGAGGAATTGGGGGTTAGAGGTTCAGAGTTAGAAGCACAGGCAGACCACCCTTGACGAGGTGTCCAGAAAGCCCAGGGGAAAGGTCTGCACCTTCAGGTAGCATTAATAGATATCAGACATTGAGTTCTCATTTAGGCAGGTTACAAGTATATTGGAATGCAGCCTAAGTACAGTTTAATATAAATTCAGATAAACTCTAACTTTACAATAAAGAGGAATACTCTCTTTTAAATTCTTTGGTGGGTCATAAGGTCCCAGAGCCTGAAGGAGCCAGGTTTCAGCCTCCTTCCTGTTCTAAAACCTTAAGTCTTCTTGCCCTGTGTTCTCTGGAGCCTTCTAAGCAGGCAAGACAATGAATTCTTTGTTTTTAACCTGCCCAAGAACACCTAGGTGACTCTGCCAGCAGAGTTCATTCTACCCACAGACCCATGAGTTGCAGTCCAGGGGAATGTTCCCCCCACCCCTGCATCCAAATGCTACAAGCCCAGAAGCCCCTGACTCTTTTTTCCCTTTTCCAGTGCCAAGGACAGTTGTCCCCAGAAGGCCAAAATGAATCTTGAACTTGAGAATTGCTTTGTGATGCTGGGCGGGAGGACACGGGAAGTGTAAAGACCTGATGAGCTAGCGTAGGCTACACAACTTGGCTATTGTTCCTTTAGAAGTCATTGGAGGGGTAGAAAAGATGGGCTACCAATATATAAACATCTTGCCTTCAATATTTTGTCCATCATGATTTAAAAAAGAAAATCCACGATCCATTTATTTATTTATTCTAACTTGGAGGTAAACCAAACACTAGTTCCCCTGGAAGAACTGAAAAAAAATGTTTTTGCCCAATGATTCCTGTTTGGTTCTGGGTTTTCATTCATCTGCCGATGACCCTGGCCTTATTAATAGGCACATTGCTGGAACAGGCTTTGATAGGCTGCCACAGAACAAAGATAACGTCGAGGGCAGAGTGAGAGAGTGTGCACACGGGGCCAGAGGGGTGGGCTTGCTCTTCTCTTGCAGAACCAAAGTACATAACAAGCATTTACTTAACAAAAGACCCAACAGCCAAACACTGGCAAAATCCCAAAGCGACTGACTACACGTGAAGCATGAAAAATGTTTCCAGTCACGTGAGACACTTCAAGCATAGAAAGCAAACCATACATAATGGAAAACATTTGAAAACATGAAAATGAAGCCATTAGGCATCAGTTTTCAACAAAAGGAGTAGGAAAGGCTCTTTCTCACCCACGGGCTCTAAGTGAGTGGTGTACTGTCAACGGTGCGTGGCACGTAGTAAGGGACAAAGAAGCGTCAGCTCCTTTCCCCCTTGATAACTCATCTTCTGGGAGACAGTGTGGGCTTCTACTCATTCGGGTGCCTACAGAATGGAATAGACATTCATTCCTCCATCCTGTGGGGTTTTGGAGCTCCTACTGTGTATTAGATGCTCTGAGAGACACAGAGAAGAAATGATGCTGTCCCAGTTTCTAAGCGATTGAATGACCACACCAGACATGGCAGACAGCAGGAGAGAAGACCCAAGGCTTTCTGGACCAGCAGCCTTCTCGAGGGAAGGGCTAGTGTCTTGTCCATCTTTGTAGAACAATACCTGGACGACGGATGGACCTCTGTGGGTGATGAACAAATGAATGAGTCAGTGAATGGATGAATGTGCCGTAAGTAAGAGGTCGGCCCACAGATATGCTCCATGCTGGGTACTTCCTACAGAATGTGTCATTCTGGGTAGAACTCCCCAAGAGAGTTTCAGAGAAGGTGGGGTTCTGAGCTGAGCGCTGCATGGCTTTGGAGGAGGAAAGATATATACTCACCTGTGTACTCACCCACTTTCTAACCCTCCTCCCATTCTACCAAGCTTCGATTGTGTACATTGTGTGTCTGTTTCTAGACTTTACTTTCCCAACACTTGCATAGCACTTACTTTGGGCCAGCCTCTAAGTGATATAAAAATATCCTCATAATAGTCTTTGAGGATAACTGTTATTATCCCTGCTTGCAGATGGGGAAACTGAGGCACAGAGCCGTGAAGGTCACATGGCTAGTAAGTGGTAGATCTGGAATTCAAGCCCAAATAGTCTGACCCCCAGGCTCAGCGTTTCTCACCACCAGGCTGTGCTGCCCTCGTTTGTCAAGTGGAACCAGGGACTTGGCTGCGTTTGGGTGCGAGTCTGCTCTTTTGATCTGGATAAGACTCAGAGCACGTGAAAGGGTGTTGCCTCTGATATCTTCGGGTTCATCCTCTCTGCTAATTCTTTCCCCTCTGCATAGAAATACATGCAAGTCTTAAAGACTTTAGGAAAAGAAAAGTCCCCCTCACTCCACGTTCCATCCTAAGTGTCTCTCCGTTCCCCTCCTCTTAACTAGAGTCAGGCCACTTGAAAGCAGAGTGTCAATGAGTGACTTTTATTTCCTTACCTCCTATTCATTCCTAGGAACTCAATGAGGTCGACTTCCACTCCAGGAGCCCATGCCAAGGTCGCGGGGACCTCCTAGTTGTGAATCTAGTGAGCTCTGTGTGGAAGAGACCATGCCAATCTTACGAACTGCAGTGTTCCGTGTGGCTGGCACAATGCCTGGCACACAGTCGGTGCTCGGCAAGCCTTTGCTGACTGTTTTCTGACATGAGGTCTTATTTGATCCCGGCATCATTAGCCATCATTGAAACCTTTCTTCCTTTCCCTCCCATGCTGGCCCTCAGGCCGGATTTCCTCTCCTCATCCCTTAAATATCGATGTTCTGATTCTGTCCTTGGCCTTTGTCTCTTCTCACTTTTATGAGAAGTGCCATAAGGGACATCTCCAGTTAGATGTCTGTCAAATGCTTAACAAACTGACCTCAGCATCCTCTCTTCTCCTACAAGACCTGCCCTTCGCATTCTTTCTCCCATCCCCCTCCAAAAAATGAATAAAAATACAACTGAATTCAAACAGGAGCAACACTCTCTGCTGCTGCTTTTACTCTGTATCTGGGTCAGTGACATCATCATTTTCCCCCTTATCTAAGCCAGAGACCTGGGGGTCATCAATGATGTATCTCCTTCATCTCTCATATTTAACTAGTCACCAGTTCCTATCAGTTCTACTGCTTTTCTTTCACTAAGTTGCCAGAGAACTTAGCTGGTTATACCAAGTACTTCTTTGCTTCCAAACCATCACTAGGATTTATCACGTGGCTCTAAGTCAGCATGTTACACTAATAATTGGGAAGAGAAAAACATCCTACAGGATTATGTAGAAGTCTCCCTACTGTTCCTCAAATATGCCGAGCAGATTCCTGCTCGAGTGCTTTTGCTTCTCTTATTCCCTCTTCCTGGAATGCCTTTCCCTCAGATATCCACCTGTCTGTTCCCTCACTTCCTCAGGTATCTGCTGAAGTGTCACTTTATTAAGATCATTTCTAACCTCCCTCTGTTAATTAGCAACTCCCCCACTTCTGCCCCATTACATTTCATCCCTGTTACCTACTTTATTTTTCTTTATAGCATTCGTCACCACCTGTCATGGTGTGATACGTATGCGTATATGGAAATCGTTTGTCTCTCTCTCCCTGGAAAGTACCTTTCATTGAAGCCAGGGACCCAGTTTTGTTGTTGAACATAGCTGCTGCTTGCTAAACATGCAATGAATGAATAAATGAGTATAAGTTGACCCCAGAGAGGGAATTTCTGTTGATGAATTGTTTTTAAGTGGAGGGTATGATAGAATTTTAGTTTCCTTACAGAGGCCCTTTTCTTGGCAAGATCTTTATTTGAATGAGATTTAACCATCTGCCAAAGAAGCCTGGGTCACAGGAAGCCTCCAAAAACAAGCCAGGAGAGCCACAGAGGAAGGCATAAGGGGAAAGAGAGGTCATCCAAGTCCACTCACTCACTAATGATCACTACCAAGCATCCCCTTACCAGGGAGAGACCCAGAGTAGGGGATGGAAGGTTGACCACGCAGAGGAGGCGGCTCTGTGTCTCATGCCCGGGACTCCCGGCCTTGTGGGAGGCGTACAGCCTCCCTTGATTTATGTTATCTGCTTGATTTATGATCATTCAGCACTCCTCAGAAATGGCCCCAGGATGCAGTATTAGTGTTTTAGTAATGTACCCATTGTTTTTGAATTGTGCTCCGTCTCTTGAGCTAAAGACAGGCTGGCATATTGCAAAAATGGGGCTGAGTATCACAGCTGCTAGAGCAGAATGATCTGGCCTACCCCCCAGACCTCCAGGCAGGAAAGAAAGGTATTATTATCCCCATTTCAGAAAGCAGAGGAACCCTGCAATTATAGGACTTACCTAAAGTAATAAAACTTGTAGCAGGGGTCAAAGACCAGATCTGTTGCCCAGGGCAGTGCTCTCCCGCTATTCCATGGTCCTTACTACTCCAAAGCACCCTTTTTTTCCTTCTGTCACACTGCCTGTTCCTGCCACCGCATGCACATGGGCTTTGGAAAACCTCTCTGCTTATATGTGGCCAGAGGAAAGCACACACTTCTTAGGCCCTTCATTATCATACTTCTAAATTAGAAAACAAAATTTGCCTGGATTGCAAATTTAAAGGCTTGGGGAAGGGCCGGGGAGGGGGAGAAGTTATTTGTCTTGGATTTCCCATGTTGTTTGTAATGACCAGTGTGCCCTGAGACTGCTAGATACACATTAGATGATACCGGTAACGGCCACTGGGTGCACTGTGTTTGTTCCTCTGCCTTGCAGCCTGCCAGTGAACATAAATGATCACTGGTATTTGTGGTGGTACTTTACAGTTTACCAAGGGCTGTTGTCACAGATGTCACTTGGTCAATGACTCCAAGAGACTTCAGAGCAAAGTGACTAAAAGCCTGGGTTCTGGAGTCTCCTACTTGCAAGCTGCCTGACTTGGGGCAAGTTACTTATTATCTCATCAATAAAAGGAGCGTTATAAACTCATCAATTTGTTGGGAAGATTAAATGTGATAATGTATAGGAAGTGCTTAGGACATGCCTGACACATGAAAAATGCTGGCTGTATTGTTCTCATTCTTGTTTCAGATATGACTTGTATAAGATCATTTTTAACCGATTTATTGAAAAGCCTGCATCTACAACTTTTATTCTCACTACCACCTTTTTAGCCCCATTCTGTCTGATCTCCCGTTCTTAGTTGACATCTATAGGAGATCCCACAGTTCCTTTGGGTAGCCTTCAGGTATTAGTAAACTTGCATTTGTAGATATTAACATTGGGGGCGGATCTAGTATCAGAATGTCAGTCTTGTATCTGGTTTAAATTTTCTTCCTTCCCCAGTGCATGGGCTTGACCCCCTCCTGGAAACCTTTAGTAAGAAAGAAGGTCTGTTCTGCTCTCTCTTCAGCATTGTTCCACCTGCCCCCCTTTAGCTCTGTTACTTCTGCTTCGTCTAGGGTTGGGGCGGGGGAGGGGGTCGAGAGAACGATAGGTAAAAGGCCCACGGGGTCTTGTTTGCCTGGTGGCGTTGCTGTCTGTTGGTGCCCTGCATGCAGCAAGGCCCAAGTGCTGATCTGTCTCTTGCAGGGCACCTTTGTGATTCCTTTGGAAAAGCTTCTCAGTGACTTGACCACACCTCATCGTCTCCTGATGTGGGCAGTACACCTTCCAGCTGACCCGGTCCCACTCCTTCCTCAGCCCCCAGTTTTGGTGCTACCCCTCACAGGACTCTGTTGTAGTCATCACACCCTACCAGGTGAAGCCCTTGGGTCGCGTCTTTTCTAGGAACCTTTAGTCTTCGTTGGCCTCCACTTGGCCCGTGGAGAAAGCACAGGATCGTTCCCCAGCCAGACTCTGGATGCGGAGCTTTGTCTTTGCTTTCATGGGCAACCCTAACCAGCTTCTCGCCTCATCTTTTTGGGCCACATGTAGGTACCATGCCCTGTGTCCTAAACTCTAGGGTACCTGTGTGCCGCTCTCCAAATGGTTCTCCCAAGGGCCCTTTTCTTGGCTTGAGGAGGTGGTGCTGGGAGTGGGGAAGCTATCGTGGGAGGAAGGGAAACACTCAGCCCTCTGCTGACTCTCTTCTAAGAGCCCTCGCTCCTCAGTCTCTGCCCCCTAATCTCCTTCTGGGTGTAAACTGAAGGTAGAGAGTACACTGCAAGTTGCAAAACCCTCGTAGCAAGTTCTGCCCGATGTCTTACCCTTCTCTTTAGAAAGTGCTGGGCTTCCCTGGTGGCGCAGTGGTTGGGAGTCCGCCTGCCGATGCAGGGGACGCGGGTTCGTGCCCCGGTCCGGGAAGATCCCACGTGCCGCGGAGCGGCTGGGCCCGTGAGCCATGGCCGCTGAGCCTGCGCGTCCGGAGCCTGTGCTCCGCAACGGGAGAGACCACAGCAGGGGGAGGCCCGCGTACAGCAAAAAAAAAAAAAAAAAACCCCAAAACAGAAAGTGCTGTCCAATATATGCACTACCAAATGTAAAATAGATAGCTAGTGGGAAGCAGCCACATCGCACAGGGAGAACAGCTCGGTCTTTTGCATCCACCTAGAGGGGTGGGATAGGGACGGTGGGAGGGAGACGCAAGAGGGAAGGGATATACGTATGCATATGGCTGGTTCACTTTGTTATACAGCAGAAACTAACACCATTGTAAAGCAATTATACACCAGTAAAGATGTTAAATAAATAAATGCTGTGTTGCCAACACAGCAAATTCAAAAGCAAAAAGTGCTGTCCATTGAAATATAATGCAAACCGTAATCCAATTTAAAGTGTTCTACTAGCCCCATTAACTGTGTAAAAAGAAACAATAACGTTCATTTTAATCACATATTTTATCTACTCCAGTATATCCAAAATACTGTCACATCAACATGTAATCAGTATACAGATTATTCCGATATTTGATGAAAACTCATACCAAGTCTTTGACAGCTGGTGTGTATTTTACATGTACATGTCTCAGCTCAGGTGCTTGATGACGATTTCAAGTCCTCAGCACCTACCTGTAGCCCTGGCTGCCGTATGGCCCACACAGCTGGAGGATATGGAGGGAGCAGGGGGCTCACCATCCACTGTTCTCTGCCCCATTGTTGTTCTCTCTGTATTGTTCTTAGGCCTCAGAACTAAGAGTTTGGTGTGACCTGTACAATGCATACCAGCCAACACGGGGAGAGCTGGGCCTCAAATGCAGGTCTTCTGACATCAAGTTCAGTGTTTTGTTTATCTCTGCACCATCGTGTCATTCAAACAGAAATTGCTGTGCTTGTTCCTGGGAACCTCATTAGTGGAAGGGACATTTGAGGGTGAGAAGATTGCTATAGAGACATTCGTGTGAGCCGTCTGAGGTTCTAGGGTATCTGCAAGGTGCCTAGCCCCTAAAGCATGGGATCTAGTCAGAGAGAGAGTACTGAGGGGCCCCGCACACCTCCCTGACAGCATCACATGCAGAAAAAATGGCAGCGGAGGGCACTGACATCTTAGAGCCCCATTCCTGTGCTGGCCTGAGCTGGAGCTGCCAGGTGAAGGAAGGACTGCCCTCCAATGGCAAGTATTTCCACAGTCCATACTGTTGGCCAAAGAGGAGCTTGGCAAGTCTTTTGCTTTCACTGTTAAAAAGACTAAAGAAACTACTTAGTGGCAGTGTGTCTTTAAGAAGGGGGTACTCATGAGAAGGAATCTGTGGCCAGGCCTGGGATCAACGTCTTCTATCAGTTCGGTGTGCCTCATTATTTGTACTTAGAACTTTAAAAAGCCGTAAAGCCTACATCTCCCAGAGAACTCAACGTTTCATTGTCAAAGGAATTCATTCTCATTGTAGAAAAGAACAAACAACACCCCAAATATCACAACCCAGAAAGGCTCCCTGTTAGCATTTGGGGTACCTCTCCCTTGCTTCTCCCACGTGGGTGTACATGCATGGATGCACGTATGCACACCCGTAGCCTAGGGGTTGTATGGAATAGATAGGCTTGTGCATTATTTTTCATTTAATATTCTGTCATGAACTTTTCCCTGGTCACTGACATTCTCCAGAAGAGTAACTTTAACAGCTGAATAATATTCCATTGCATTTTACTGAATGTTAAATTCTCTTCTGGGGTTTGAAGCGGCATGGAATCGAGTGGAAAGGGCATGGGCAGAGGGAGGCCGTTTCCCAGGCCTGCCTCTGAACGGCTGTGTGACCTTGATCCACTGAAATTCCATTGTCTCCATAGCTAAGTCTACAAAATGAGAGAAATAGTATCTTCCTTATAGAGCCATTGGGAGGCTTCACGGGAGTGTCCTGTGTAAATTGCCCAGCCCAGCGCCTTGGGCATAGTAGATGCACAATAAACGCTCATTCCTATTTATCTTCCCCTTCCCCAGGCCTTTCAAATTCTTTGCCATCAACCAATTCTCAGGCACCTGCAGCATGTTTCTGGAAAGCATAGTGCCCTCTAGGGTGCCCATGTGTCTTACAGCTCCTATCTTCTCATTGCTTTGTGGGGACTCTCTGGGGACACATTCTTGCCACCCCGATTTCTGTCCTCTGCACTCAGAGCAGCTGTCAGTGACACGTGATCTAGAAGAAGAGAGTTGGGAGCTTCTCTAGGGTGGAATAGTGACTGTATTGGTTTAGCTCATCGTTCCCGGCAGGAAGACCCCCGAGGACAGAGAACTGGGCACCCAGAGGGTCGACTCACGTGTATCTGGTTGGCTGCACTGTAGTTTCCTTCTCATCATTCCTGTCTGCAGTTTCTGCTGTTGGCTCAGCAGTGTGGCAGCAGGGAGAAGGGAGTCGTTCTTGAAGTTTTTTTGGTTTGGGACTCTGCCTCTCAGTTCTGGTTTTTTTCCCCATTCTTTCTTCTCTCCAGGCACTTGCTTTAGCTGCTGACCTAGCTTTCTTTCATCAGGCGGGTACAAATTTTGCAATTTGCCTTCCCTTGTCTTGACAATGGATGTGATTTGTATATGGCTGTATCACATAATGTCCCTATTTATGGCAGCTCTCTAATCCGGAGGTAGGGTGGAAGAGCAGGAAGCATCAAGCCCGTCTTCTGACCCAAAAACCACTTCTCATTTCTACAGCAACGACCTTCCCCCATGATCTCTTCCTGACTTGTGGGGACGGGGACAGCACAGAAAGGTCTGTTGGGATCGTGATCTGTGGGGTTTCACATGTGCTCATTAAACTTTATGGTAAGGAGCCCCCATTTGCATGGCTCTGTGCGATCTGAAACCTAACCTATGTTGATGTTTTCTTTGTGTACACAAAAAAACAAAAGCAAAAAATTACGTTGAATTGTTAAGCAATAATTAATGCTGGCTTTTAAAAATAATGTTGGAAGAGAGAGAAGTTGGCTTCAAGTCACAGTGACGTTTGAGTCACTGAAGTGGGTTGAATTGGGTAAGCGCAGCCTCTTCACTCTGCTTTAGTGCATGGTGCATACAGTTTTAGTAATCATTACAGGGTGGGATGGTGATCTCATTTAGCAGACATTTATTGAGCACCTGCTTTTGCCGGGCAACGCGCTGGGGACTGGGAAGACAAAATAAACCAGACACGAGCACAGCCCTGAACAAGCTCACGTTTGCTGGAGGAAGGGAGGCATAAATAATTGCAGTAAGACGTGGTAAGTGCTAGAGGAGTGATTATCAGCCAAGTGCTACAGGAGCCTGGAGCGCTGGACGCCAGTGTCGGCTAAAGCACCTTAGAAGCCTCCCAGACATTTACTTTTTAGGGAAATTTTAAGGATGATGAGAAGCTTGCCTGGTGGAACATGTGGGCAGCCATGTTGGCAGAGAGCACAGCGCCATCAAGGAAAGGGAGGAAAGTGCCAAGCCTTTCAGAGAACTGCAGTTTTTTCATGACTGGAACATGGGGCTCTTGGAGAAAGGTGGAGGCACAGGGATGGGCAGAGGGCACTTTCTTATGGAAACCCAAGAACTATTTTGTTTTCACATAAAAATGGTTTCTTAAATACAACTACGTCACGATGCTGAACCAACCTATACCCTGGAAGAAAGCCATAGGCAAAACCTTTTAATCATATATACAGAGAAGACATCAACATAGGTTCCTACTCCAGATTTGTGAGTTACTTCTCTGTTTCACTGTTAACTAATTAGATCACTGAAAAGCTATGGTCTTGCCCCATGCCTCTTCCTTTTAGATCAGTACAGTGCTCAATGCAAGAGCCCAGGTTTCAAGAAGCCCCTATGGCCCCCGGCACCTCTGCTATTAGCTGCCGTGGCCTCTAGCTGTTTTGGGTCCCCCAAGGATAAGAAGCATCACCACTCTAGGGTGGATGCATCTCAGTATTAACAAATAGATGCATAAAGCCTTCACCTCAGCCTCTCCTGGTACCTGAGAGAGGTACAAGAACAGACCCCAGAAACCTGTCCCCTCTGGGTACCAAATCCTTAATTAGGAGCTAACCCCAACATGCTGCTTAGCTCTTGTGTGCTCTTGTACAGCACGTGTGAGAGGTGTGGTGTATGAAAAAAGAGAACAGCTTTAATTTAAGTGTCTTCCATTTCTATTTACATTTGTATAGCTCTAGCTTTGTGCCAGGTACTATTCTAAGCAGTTTATACATAATAACTTATTTAATCCTCTTAATAACCCTTTGAAGTGGGCACTGTTATAACCTCCCGTTATAGATGTGGAAACTGAGATCCAGAGAGAGGGACTAACGTGCTCAAGTTCACGCAGCCAGTACATGGCAGAGCCAGGATTTGAATCAGGGCAGCCTGATTCCAAGAATCCGTGCTTGCATCCGCATCTGTTGAATCTCTGTGTGGTTACCCAGAATCAAGCCCCACTTCCTTCAGAGATGGTTGCTGTGCAGTAATTCGTTCCTGGAATATTCCTTCCCCTGTGAATCAGTTTGTCCTGAGTTGATCCCATGGCTAACATGTTCATTGCCCAACTATCTCTCTCCACTTCTCCCCTTCCAGACTGATCCCTTGGGGCAAAAGCACTGAGTTCTGTCCTCACCACCTTGCTCTGCCCTCCAGTTCTTGTGACCTTGAACCCCAAAGGGACTGATTAATTTGTGAATGCATGTCCAGCTACCAGGGCAGCTGACACTCTTCCATCCTTGTAGCCAAGGCAGTGCTCATATTGGGCAGAGGTGCCCCGCGTGGCCAGCAGAAGAGGACCATGACCTTGTTGGTTTCGCCATGCTCTTCACCCTGGACCATTAATATAGTGTCCGCCCTCCCCATCTCCTGTCTTTACTGACACAGCAAGGTCTAACACATACTTATCCCGACCATCTCAGTTTTTTTAATGAGAAGGAAATCCCAGCCCTCATCAGTTTTTTTGTACGAGTTCTTTAAAGAGCAAATAGAAAGAAATTCAGAGCCCATATATATTTTCCTTCTCTGAGTGGTGTTTATTTAAATGCAGATATCCTGGTTTCCTATGTAGAGTTGCAAGCAATACCTTTCAATTTAAATGTTAATAGGAGTGTTAACTTCAAAATAAAAATTTTTCCACGAGGGAGAACGGCTTTTTTCTGCTTCTATTTAATGGTACTCCTGGTTTTCTTCCTCCTCTGTCCTCATCGTCCACCCCCTTCTGCCCTCTCCTTTCCACTGCACTGAGCTAAATTCTTTTTCTAGAAAGTTTAGAATGCACCTTTCTCATTTCAAACATTAGAATGTCAAACATTACGGTCGTGGAATACAGATATTAGACTCAAACCCAACACAATTCATGAGAAGATTTTTCTTTATCTCAGCCTTTGCCTGCCCAACTCACTATTCCAAGTTCTTTCCAAGGGGATTATTCTTAGGCTGACCCTGCATAATATTTTCCCATGGCTTCAGATAGTTGAGTTAGGTTTTCTTTTTCCTTTTCTTTTTCCTTTCCTCCCCCACCACCTCCTTCCCTCCCTCCCTCCTTGCCTCCTTCCTTCTTTCTACAAACAGGCAGGAAAAGACGGGAAAAGAAATAACAGTTGACCCTTGAACAACACAGTTTTGAACTACATGGGTCCACTTATTCGCGGGTGTTTTTCAAGAGTACATACTACAGTAGCACAACATGCGTGGTTGACTAAATCCATGGATGCAGAACCGTGGATTCAGAGAAGCTAAGTGTACAGAGGGCCGGCGATAAGTTATACGTGGATTTTCCACTGTGCGGGGTGTCGGTGCCCCAACTCCCCTCTTTGTTCAAGGGTTAACTGTACAAGCTATGTAAATTCCTGGGTGCAAAGTACTGCTGTGAGCACAGTGAGCAATCACAAAGAGTAAAAAAAGGCAGTTTCTTACTCATAAAGAAGTGAAATTGACACATGGGATAATGCAGATGGGCAGGAATGGGGCCATCTATATGTGAGTCATTCCATAGGCAGAGTGGCCTTTGGGATTTTCTCAAATGCAAATAAAAAACAACAAAGATTTAAAGATAATCAAAATAATATCTAATGCCTTAAATCCAAATATGGTGACTATAATAACCTTTCTAAGGACATCGTGGACCAAATTTTGTGTGTGAATGTGATATCTGGCTTCATCGTCTTTTATTTTTTTATTTTCTCTTTCCTTCATTTCCTTGTTGATTATTTTTATCCTCTTAGACTGTGTGCATTTTGTAAGACTCCTAAATCTTTTGGAACAAGATAGGACTGTTAATCCATAAATCAGAATTGATTTTATAATATTCATTTCAATGATTTTGATTCCATTATTATAAGGTATTATTTTTGTTCTTCAGAGAGTCCTTTTCAATAGTATCCTGTTTGTATTTCATGGAGGCAAACTGTGTTTCTTCTCTTGTCTCTTGGGGATATTAATAATTTTAAAATTTATTTTATACAATTTTGTATAAAATAATTGTATAAAAATTTTTTATACAATTCTTAAAGATTACTTTCCATTTACAGTTATTATGAAATATTGGCTATATTCCCCATGTTGTACAATACATCCTTGAGCTTATCTTACACCCAGTAGTTTGTTTCTCCCACCCTCACCCCTGTATTCCCCCTGCCAGCCCCCCGCTGGTAAGCACTGGTTTGTTCTCTGTATCTGTGAATCTGCTTCTTTTCTGTTACATTCACTAGTTTGTTGTATTTTTTAGATTCCGCATATAAGTGATGTCATACAGTATTTGTCTTTCTCTGTCTGGCTTGTTTCACTTAGCATAATGCCCTCCAAGTCCATCCATGTTGCTGCAAATGGCAAAATTTTGTTATTTTTTTAATAGAATACTGAGTAGTATTCCATTGTGTGTGTGTGTATAAATATATATATCACATTTTCTTTATTCATCTGTTGATGGACATTTAGGTTGCTTCCATATCTTGACAATAATATGGTTGCTTTCATATTATTACAGCAGTAAATAATGCTGCTCTAAACACTGGGGTGCATGTATCTTTTCAAATCAGTGTTTTTGTTCTTTTCGGATATATACCCAGGAGTGGAATTGCTGGGTCATAGGGTAGTTCTAGTTTTAGTTTTTTGAGAACCCTCCATACTGTTTTCCACAGTGGCGGCACAAATTTGCATTGCCGCCAACAGCGCACAAGGGTTCCCTTTTCTCCACATCCTCACCAACATTTGTTATTTGTGGTCATTTTGATGATGGCCATTCTGACAGGTATGAGGTGGTATCTCATTGTGGTTTTGATTTGCATTTCCCAGTAATAATTTTTAATTATTGTTTCTTTTCCCTGCAGTTTGTTTCCTCAAGCTCTTCTCACAGCTTATAGCTTTTCTCAGGTATTTGGGGCTGCCCGGAAGCCCTGAGTCGGGGGTGGGCTTGCCAATGGGAAGCTTCGCTGTAGATGGTTGGAGTGGCTGCTTATGCCTCCCTCGCAACACACAGTGGCAATGTGTCTAGATATTTTCTCTTGTGCTGGTCATCACCAGAAAGGTCTCTCCCAGCTTCCAGGCTATAGGGCAAAGGCAGGGCAGTCTGCTTCTGAGAGCCAGGCAGACGAGGTCTGGGGTCTCAAGGGTAAGCATTCAACATTCTGTATGTGCGCAGACACTTGCTCTGTGCATAATGACCCTCAGCTGTGCCGGCCAGCCCTCACTTGAGCTTGTCAAGCCCCAGTCCTAAGTATGCCCACTCCACCCTGGGGGGTGGGGGAAAGGGGGTAGCCCCAGAGGTGTAGAGTGGGTGAGGGGAGCTAGGGTTCTAGTTCCAGCTCAAACAACTTGTACCAAATCCTTGTTTTTATCTCCCTCTCCTATGCTTAACTTCCTGATCCAAAGGTGGTTTTTGATGCCAGTTCCTGAGCCTTTTGGGGATTTGGCAGGATGGTTTTCAGCTTCCCCCCTGCTGGCTCTCGCCTTAGCTCTTTAGTTCTGCCGAGGCAATTATACTGTCTCTCAGCTTTACGGTTTCCAATCTTCTGTTGCCGCTGTCTCCTTTCCTAGTTTCCCCTTCTGTGTGAATTTCTGTCTTAAAAAAAAAAAATCTTGTAACTATAATCCTGGCTTAATTTGGGAGGAAGAAATACTAGATACATTAATTACATTTTAACTTTACTTTCCCACACAACTCAATAACCCAACTCACTCCTTTTTTTAGTTCACTGGTTTGAGACTGTTAATAAATTATTTAACTTCTTTAAATCCTGCAAAATAGGAATATTTCTTGTCCTACCTACCTTATAAGTTGTTGCTGCAGCTGCCCTGAGTTACCACGTGGGGCTGAGGGCAAAATAACCAGCTGTACGTGCATGGCTCTAGCAAAATCAGGCTCACAGGATGATGGTGAATATCCTCCCAGGTCAGTGAAAATACTCAGACCTGACCTCTGGTTTTCATCCTTCTTTCCAGATCAACAACTTAATGTGACCCTCAGCTTTTGTTGACCAAGCCTTTGGGAGACAGCAGAGTGTACCTAGTCTGTGTTGGAGGCACAGCCCTCCCTGACCTGGGACACAGATGACTGTTATCTGTCTCAGGACTTTTGGAAGAGGAATTATTCTCTCCATTTCCCTTCCTGCCTTTTGCTCTGTTTTCTTCTAAGTAAAGCACTTTGCTCTCGTCCACCAACAGCAATACGCTTTCCTCTTTTAATGATTTGCATTTCTCTTTTCCTGCCCAGCCCACTTTTCCATCCCTGGCCCAAGTGCACACACCTTACAGGACCCCATCTCCATTCAGTCCCCCCGGGCAGTGCCTTTGCTCCCATGGGTCTGCACAGCCCAGGGGCCGGTACCGGCCAAGTGCAGCAGGAAGGGGCTCTGGGGCTTCAGCAGGTTTGTCCTCTCTAGTGCTGGCAGAGGGGCCGAGATTTTTCCTGGAAACCCTCCAGTTACTGAAAAGGGAACCATTGGTTTCACAGGGGCATAGAAGAAAAATTTCCTGACCTGTTTAAGGGGATATAAATCTCCTTTAGACTGAAAATACCCTGACCTCTCTTTTCCCATTCCCATCACCTGCTTGCCCTTGACTACAGTGGAGAGTGGAGGAAGCCCCCAGAGCAGAGTAACGGATGGGACTGCTACCTGGCTGCGGCAGGCACTCCGGGTCGGCAGGGGTGGGAAGGACCAAGGAGAACTCAGTAAAGCAGGAACGGGCTCTCTGTGGATTTCTGCCTCTGTGACAGGGCCCTGTCAGGTCCCCCCACCTCCTCGGGGAGGCTCTGCTGCTGTTCTTCCCATCCACCCCCAGCCAGCTTCCTCCCTGGAGGGCGGGGAGGCGGCTGCCAGTGTCTGATCTTCAGTGTCAGGACAAGGCACGTGGACCACATTCCATCTCCGGCGTGAGGGCGGCGGCAGGGAGGTCTGGAGGCCTCAAGCCAAACTGTGCCGGGGATCCTCTATTTGCTCTGCACTGGAGTGAGAGAGAGGCAGAGAGGGGACGTGATGCCTGTGAGGTGCTCCCCACGGAAACCTGGGTGTTCGTTTCCGGGGGATGAGAAGAGACCGTCCGTGCTTGCTTGGATGCGGGGGTTGGGGGGGTGGGATTGATGTAGTTTGCTGTCCGGTCCTCAGCGTCACACACTCCTCCCTCCCTTCCTCCAAGAGAAGGGAATGCCCAGGGGATCTCCAGGCTGCTCTGAAATCCCCATCTCCCACCCCTTAGGGCAGAGGCCCAGACAAACGGCTCCTGTTGGGAGCCCCGTTGTGGTGTGTTACCCAGGAGGGCGGTAAGAAGGCCGGGTTCCAGGGGAGGCAGGTGGGGGGGAGGAGGCACCGGAGGGGGGCGCTGAAACTGGGAGGAAGCCAAGCCGAGCCAGATGCTGAATGAGGCTGACATGGCAGCAGCTCTGCCCTCTCCCTTCTGCTAAAAATACCACCTTTCCAGACGGCCCTCCTCCCCTCTGTGCCTACGCCAGGCTTTGTCTGGCAGGTCAGTGGGGCGTGGAGCGGAGAAGGGCCTGATCTGGAAAACCGGGTTGACCTGAGGAGGCCTCCTCGGGGGTACAGTCTGAGAGCAGGAAGCATGGTGCCCACCCTGCGGCCTCACGTGCAAGGGGAGCTGAGACCCTGGGGGCCGGGCTGGAGAGGGAGGAAAGCGATGCCAGCGGCAGCTTTATGCTCACTCCTGACCTCCTGGGAGACCAGCAAACCCTGGAGGGAAGGGAGGGAGTCCTAGGCAGGTGCAGCCAGACTGCCAGGACCCGACCCAGCCCAGCTCTAATGGTCCATTTGTCTGGTTCTCCCTGCCCGGAGAGGTGACTAATGCTGGATTATGACTGGGGAGCCGCACAGATCTGGGTTTGTCGCCCTGTCCTACCGCTCACTGTATGGCTTTCAGCGACTTGCTCCATTTTTCAGATAGGGATAAAGACAGTATAACATCTTAGAAGGTTGAGAGAGAAGCCTTGGGAAGAACAGTGCTGTGCCTGGCACAAAGGAGATGTAAAAGAAATGACAGCTATGATGATGATCTCTCCCTGTGCGTATGGACCACGCAGTCCCAGCATGTGTTTGCACGCGAGGAGACAGTCACCACTGGGGGCTCTGTCCTCTGCAAAGGAAGCTTGGTTGTACCAACCTGTCTGTAAAGGGCAGGTGGCCTCCCTGCCCCCTCGCCCGGGGCCGGGGTGCACTGGACCCTGAGTTCCGGGCTCTGATGCTAACTGTTGCCTGCCTGCTTCCCCACAGACCTGCGTAGGATGACGGCCGGCTTCATGGGCATGGCGGTGGCCATCATCCTCTTTGGCTGGATCATCGGCGTGCTGGGCTGCTGCTGGGACCGAGGCCTTATGCAGTATGTGGCAGGGCTTCTCTTCCTCATGGGAGGTAAGACTTGGGGGCTGCGGGATGGCGGGGTCCTGGTTACTGGGATTCCGAGAGAGTGGCTGGTGGGCACGTGGACGAAGGCCCAGGCTCGGCGGGACCCTTTCATTCACTCGTTCAGCAAACATGTTTTGAGCTTCTCTTAGCCACTCTCCACTGCTGGTCCTTGCACTCGGGCGTCTGCCCACTTGGCGTGGGAAAGACTGTGGCGATGGCGTTGAGCGAGGTGTCAGATCTGGGGCAAGTGAGAACCCACGTAATACTTGGGCGTTTTATGCACATACTATACGTACTATGCTTTGGGGTGGGCCGCAGGTGCTATCTGGGCAGTTTCCCCTTCAAAAGCGTACCTTTACCCTTGATTTATGGGTCTTAATGCCGCTCCATTTCCAAACGAGGCTCTAAAGGTGGTAAGACAGGGCTAGACCTTTGTCACATGTCTCCCTTACCCTCTATTACTGTCAGGGCCATAGAACCAATCCCACCCTTATAAAGGGCTGTATATAAGCAGAATTGTATAGCTATGAGGGAATAGGTTCCAGTCCATGGGAAGTAAAAGTTAATCCACTATCTACACGTGCCTCTTTTCTCCCTGAAGAGCTGAAATGTGCTTTTTGGTCTCCTGGTTTGAGTCTCAGTCTAAAGCCAAAGCTAACCGTCGGTATGCCCATCACAGTACACTCCTCGGAGAGAAGTGGATGGATGACTTGCATGGAGTTAGGAAGAGGGGGAATTGGGCTTGAACAGAGGGAGTTAGAAATATGTGTGGGGGGAAAAGGACAGTCCCGTGCGTGGAAACCACCATCAGGTAGATGGTAGACACCACGTGAATGGCCTGACTCAGGGTCTCAGCAGGGGCAGGCGGTGGAGGTGTGGGTCTGGCTGGAGAAAGGAGGCGGCTATCCTTCTGGTGGACGGAAAGATCTGGGGTTCAGTGAGTGAGCTGTGGGTTGGGAGAGGAGGAGGGTTGCAGGATTCCACCTCGTGCCTGACCGTTTATCCTTGTTCCCCCAAAGCACAGACACCCTGTGCCTCCCAGATCCTCTGCCGTCAGAGTCAGCTGCCCCTGCCCAGCACTGCCTCCCTGTGGGTCCCACAGTGACACTTAGGGCAGAGGCTGGGGAGGGAGGGGCACGGTGGCTCCTTCATCCCTCCTTCCGGTCTCCCGCTGAGATGGGGGCCCCCCAAACCAGCCGCACCACCTTTTCTGCACCCGGGTGTCCTCCTCACTGAAGCGAGGGTCACACTTGGCCCGGGATTTCCATATTTGGTGTTAGCAGCATGGAGTCTTTTTTGTTTCCACCTTCCAGTCAGAATCTTCCGTGGACCCCAAAAAGTGAAAAGATAAAAGTGGAGTGGCTCTGTTTGTAGTGAACGTTCTCTCTTAAGACTCTTGTGGTTGTACAAAGATGGGCTCCAGTAAAACGGGGCTTTTCTAAGGCTCTAGAGAGGGCTCCCAGGGATCCGAGAAAAGCTGAGCAAACAGGGCAGTGCAGAAATCCAGGAGCCCTGGGAGCTGATACTCTTTCATCTCTGCCTCTTCCGAGGCGATCGTCATCCCCTGCACGTTCCCCTCTCCAGGCCAGCACTTGGCTCACATCCTGCCCAGGTGCTAAGTAAGCCTTCCAACTCTGACAGCTTCCAGAGAAAGAGTGATGGGCCCACTGATCCTTCCAGGCCGGGCCACACATCACTGTGACTTGAAGAGGGCGGGGGGGTCCCTGGGACACTTCCCACTCACCTGAGACCCTGGGTAGGAACTCTCCCAGAAGAGGGTGTGGGGCAGACAGTGGCAGGCAGGAGGGTGCCTGGAAGCCCTGTCCCCCATTTGCTAAGGTACCGCCCAGGAGCCCTGGGGCTCTGGGGATGCCAGGAAAGCCCTTGGGCTGGACTGGGGACCTGAGGCCCCTCCCCACAGGGAATGAGTGAGGGTGTTGCTTCCCTTCTGCCTGGTTAGTGGTTCTTAATCACCACACAGTCGAATCACCCGCAGAACTTTTAAAAGTACTGATGCTAGGGCCTCACCCCAGACCAATCCAAGCCGAACTTCTGGGGATGACACTCAGTAAGGGGTGAGAACTGGCGGAATAGATGACCTTTAAATTTCCCTCCAGCTCTGAAATATTATGTTCTGGGGATGAATCAGTTGGGCAAGACCTCTCGTGATTTGTTTTCTTCCTTCCCCCGATGGCCCCCAGCCGCCCCATTTTATGACTACCTTAGGCAGCATCAGACAGGGAAATGCTGTCACAGGGCTTCGATTATTACTATGGAGGCCTATCGAGCCCTGACCACCGAGGGTCCCAGCTAAACCCACTTCCCCAGCACATGCACTCCTTTTCTTTTTTTTTAATGGAAAAACCATAGTTCATAATAAAATGTTAGCGTCCAGAAGAACTCTGGGGAAGCTGCTGTCCTAAGAGCTGTTTCTTCCTGACGGGAGCGTTGTCCTGGTTGGAGTGGGGCCATCTCATCCACCATGGGGCTTTGTTACCTGTGTCCATAGGTAGAACTGTCCTCTCCCCAAAGAGGCTGGGGAGGAAAGTGGTGTCCACACACCTCATGGGTTACCGTCAGAGAGGCCCCAGTAGGAGAGGAACAAAGCCGCTAAGAGCTGACCCCTTGAACCCTGGTCTTTTGGGGAAGATAAAGCTCTAGGCGGGGGAAGGCACCCTCTTCCTTTTCAAATTAGTGCCCTTTCCAAGGAGGCCCGACCCAGCTTCAGGGGGTCCCAATGCCCAGGGCAGCTGCAGCCTGCTGACCCCATGAGTGTGGTTTAGTTGGAGCCTGGGAGGAAGCAGACTCAGTGTAGGAGCTGTGCCTCCCCCCCGTCCCCGCTCAGCACTGAGAGCTGCTGAGAGGTTGGGTGCCAACCCCGAAATGAAGCCTTGTCCTGTAGAACCCTGTGTGTCAAAGAGAGACATGTCAGCATCAACCCCTCCCAGAGCCCGACCGGTGCCTGCCCTCCGGGAGTCCATCTTCTAGGGCTGACCTTTGAAGGGCTTGGAGTCAGCTACCTGTGACAGGAACCTCCTGAGCACGGCAGAGCAGTCACTCAAACTGTAGATATTTGTGACCAAAAGGCCCCACGGCCTTAGCTTTCACCCAGATTGGCATTTCAGGCACCCGTAACTGAGCACAGACCAGGGCCCAAGGGGGTAGATTGGGCCGCAAGTGAGAAAGGTGGTGGGCACCAACTGCCGCAGTGCTGGCCAGGTGTGGGTGTGGTGAGCAGCTGGAAAAGGAGGGGTTGGCAAGAGTGGAAAAGGTAAACTTAAAGTCAGGAGTCTGAAGATGGAATTGCAGTTGACTTCTGATGAACCGGCCAAGGCCGAAATACAAACAGAAGAGTTCTATTCACAACCTCTTCTCTGAGCCCACATGAAAGGAGGTGGCCCATACTGGGTGTTTCTCTTTTCTCGATTTAACTGTTTCCGGGGTTAAAGAGAGGGCACCCCACACCTCGTGAGATGACCAGCAACAAATTGTTTAATTAACGCTCAACCCAGAGGAGGCAATTAGTTAAGTATGGCAGCTCTGTGGGGCCAGGAGGCTGTGGGTGGTGAGTGGGATCCAGTTTCCCCTTTGGCATGGCCTCCAGGGGAGAATCTAGCCCAGACTGGCACAACAGCGTTTGGGTGCAACTGCCAGAAAGAAGTGTCTGGATGCGTCATCAGTGAGATTCAGGAGCACAGGGACAGGATGACATGGGGGGCGGGGCAGTGTGGCAGGGAGCATGTGACTCCTACAATTACTTGTAATTCACTCGCCGGGCGAACCTAGACCCACCTCACGGGCACAGATCCACAAGATGGGTGTGAACATCCAACACCCGTGCCCCGCCCCTCAGCACCCCCTCACATGTCCTCGTC
This sequence comes from Lipotes vexillifer, assembly GCF_000442215.2. Lineage (NCBI taxonomy): Eukaryota > Metazoa > Chordata > Mammalia > Artiodactyla > Lipotidae > Lipotes > Lipotes vexillifer. The sequence goes on from NW_006793703.1 coordinate 7,084,926, forward strand.
CTCCCACTCTTGGAAGGCATCCATCATCTCTGCCGTGAGCTTTTATCTAGGCTAATGCTGGAGCCTCCTATCTAGACTCTGGCACCGGGCAGTCAGTCCTTCACAGGGCAGTTGGCATAATATTTTTGAAACTATAAATCAGATATTCACTTATCTACCAATGCTCAAAAAGCTTACACTTGAACTTAAAATCCAAACTCCTTACCCTTCTTTTAGAAGCTATCTTAGTTAGCTTGGGCTGCTATAACAAAATACCAGACACTGGGCAGCTTATAAAGAACAGAAATTTATTTCTTGCTGTCCTGGAGTCTGGAAAGTCCAAGATCAAGGCACTGGCAGATTCGGTGTCTGGTGAGGACCTGCCTTCTGGGTCATAGATGTCATAGCTGGTACCAAGGGAACTCTCTGGGGCCTCTTTTATTTATTTTAATGTTATTTATTTTTGGCTGCGTTGGGTCTTTGTTGCTGCGTGCAGGCTTTCTTTAGTTGCGGCGAGTGGGGGCTACTCTTTGTTGCGGTGTGTGGGCTTCTCATTGCGGTGGTTTCTCTTGTTGCGGAGCACGGGCTCTAGGCACGCGGGCTTTAGTAGTTGCAGCACGCAGGCTCAGTAGTTGTGGCTCATGGGCTCTAGAGCGCAGGCTCAGTAGTTGTGGCTCACGGATTTAGTTGCTCCGCGGCATGTGGGATCCTTCCGGACCAGGGCTTGAACCCGTGTCCCCTGCATTGGCAGGCAGGTTCCTAACCACTGCGTCACCAGGGAAGCCCTGGGGCCTCTTTTATAAGGTCACTAATGCCATTCACGAGGGCAACACCCTCATGACCTAATCACCTCCCAAAGGCCCCTCCATTTAATACCAGCGTCTCGGGGGTTAGCATTTCAACATATGAACTTGGGGGCATGCAAACATTCAGTCCACGGTGGAAACCCTATGTAATCTGGCTCATTCTACCTCCCCCACCTCCTTTCCTATTCCTTCCCCTATGCTCATGTCACTCCAGCCACACAGGCTGCCTCTCTCCCGGTACACGCACAGTTTTACTTCAAGGCCGTGGAGTGGCCTGATAACTTTGCCCACAGTGCTTTCCCCGCAAATACCTCATGACTGGCTCCGCTTAGGGTTCAGATTCCAACTGAACAGTCACCCCCTCAGAGAGGGCTTCCTCGACCACCCAATTTAACAGAGCTACCCAGTTGCTCTCTACATTTTAACTAATTTAATTTTCTGCAGCACACACACTACTTTATGACACGTTTATTGTTGTTGTGTTTTGGTTGCTTTTTTTTTTTTTTAAGCAGCTTAAAACAAACATTTGTTACATCACCGTTTCCATGAATCAGAATTCCAGGCAGGCTTAACTGGGTTCTCTGCTCAGGGTCTCACAAAACTGCAGTCCAGGTATCAACCAGCACTGGGTTCTCATCTGAGGCCAGGATCCTCTTCCAAGATCGTGATGCCATTGGCAGAATTCGTTCCCTGCAGCTGTAGGACTCAGGGAAGCTTGCTTATGCAAAGCCAGCAGGAGAAGAGAGTCTCTGACTTCTTCCATCTCTGACCTTCAGGTTCTTTTTTTTTTTTTTTTTTTT
>NW_006793703.1:7088072-7103157 GCF_000442215.2 Lipotes vexillifer
AAAAAAAAAAAAAAAAAAAAAAAAAGAAATGAGCCTGTCTTCTGTTGTTGGTCTGAGCTCTTCTTCCATGGGGCTCCTTATTCTCTTTTTATCTTAATTTGAATAGTCCCGGGGTCTGTCCCAAATTCCTTTTGGAGGTAGGGTATGAATTATACATGACCTCATGAAGAACTTTCTGCCTTTAATTTGGACTCCTAGAATGTTAGAAATGGCAGTCTTCTTCCATGGGGCTCCTTATTCTCTTTTTATCTTAATTTGAATAGTCCCGGGGTCTGTCCCAAATTCCTTTTGGAGGTAGGGTATGAATTATACATGACCTCATGAAGAACTTTCTGCCTTTAATTTGGACTCCTAGAATGTTAGAAATGGCAGTTCAACCTTCTTGTGTTTCCAGATAAGAGTAGTTGTGTCAGTTGTCCGAGGTCATCCAGTCTAGTGAGTGGCAGAACTGGAGCCAGAGCCCAGCCCGTGACACCAGCCTGGATCCTCGCAGCCCATCCTGCTGCCTCTGCTTTCAGCTCCCCGTGATGGAGATCCCCCTGACCCCCTGCGCCACACACGTCTTCCCGCACTAGCATAGCTCCAATTCTGTGCTTCTAAGCAGGTGCCAGTCCCAGAATCTTGCTCCATTCCCTTTCTGTTCCTCCCTTCTCAAAGCACGAAGGGGCATATGGAGGAGACGGCGGCCAGAATTGGGGGCACAGGTGGTAAGGCACCTGTGATCGGTGTAACATTTTCTACCTTCCCAGTCAGTCAGGAGAGCAAAGAGAGTGCCCCAAAGAAGCTCAGGCTATCCACTTGGAGTGATTGCAGTTATTTGCAAACCAGTGATGCCAGATGGCTCCCCCTCCGCCAGGCTCACCAGAGAGCAGTTCAGCTGTGTGGTGAACCCCCAGATACCCCTCTTCTGGTAGACAAAGACCTTGATAAAGGCCCAGCAATTATGAAAACTTACAGAACTTACAAACCTAAAATGAAAAGGCCAAGGCATGGGTGTCTTGACTGGGTGACTGTTTCTTTCAGGCAGTAGAGTGATTTTAGGGATGCTGTAAAGTAAGGCAACATCCATCAGCTTCTCCTTACCGTCTTTCCGAGCTCCAGCAGTGCTCAGAAACGTGACTAGGGCTGCATTTCTGTAAGTCCAGTAGTAACTGTGCCTCGAAATTCATGACTCGTGGGTAAGGGTCATGTGGGCAACCACATAAGTTAGATACTATTCTAGGGAGGGAAGATAGAATCAGTAAGCCAATGACTTAACATGATGCAAGCTTGTAAGAAACCCTCAGTAAATAATAGCTGTTACTATTATATGTAAATGGTAGTAAAGTGGTAGTGAGTATTACACATGTACCCCAAGTGAAATCCATTCCAATAGGCAGAAGAGAGTCCATAATCTATCATGACCAAACGAGGGCATAAAGCGCATCTACCTACCCTGCTAAACAGCTTTTATAGTTTCATGTGGGATTTCACTAGAACATCACAACTCTTCTCTTGACTTTTTTGTCTTACAGTCTTTCTTTCAAAAGCCTAAGCGGAAATTCACAGACTGCTTCCTGCCCTGGGGTATGTCTTGCCCTTTGGAAGGTGCATGTTTGAATATGTATTAGCATTTGATAATTACATTCAAAACAAAGACCTTTGTGGGAGGAGACACACTGTCAGGAGGAATAGGAAATAACATCCGTGCTTGCCTAATATAGAACCAGTGGCCACGACTGATCACTCCAGCAACCCGGACAGCAGGGGTGGGGCTTCATTTCTGTCTTAAGAGTCGAAATAGACCTCAAAGCAGTTTCACCCTTGCCACCCAGTGGGACCTGCCTCTGTTATAGATTTGCACTTTGGAGGAAAATAGTAAGCAGCCCTGGCCCTGTAAACCCCAATCTGGACAGTGAAGGCCATACCAGAATGACCTATAACCTGCCCCCCAAACACCCAACAAAGCCACACTGCTTACATATTCTCCAGGGCAGAGGCTATGGCAGAGCAGACTCTGGAAGGAAATGGAAGGTGGGGGTGGGGGAGGGTGGTCGGCGGTTTGCGAAGAACCAACTCTCGTCTCGGATGTCCCTGCCCACACTTGCCCTGAGCCACCTTCCATTCCCTGCTACCTGACTGGGGGTTAAAGTCCTTCTCCGGGAAGTAGGATCATCCAGCTGAAAGGGAGACTTATGGTTTTATCACGGAGAACCAGTCGAGGACCAAAGGAGTCTTGGACTAGCCGTGTGACACTGGGAATGTTACTTAACTGCCTTTCATGTGTTGCTTCAATTTTCTCACCTATAACACAGGACTAATAATAGTACCCACTTGAGGGCCTAGTAGTGAAAATTATAGCTCACTCATGTAAAAGGATTAGAACAATGCCTGCCAGTGTTCTCAATACATTTCTCGATGTTATTATTTTTACTACTGAGATGCTTCTTTTTTTTAACAGCCACCTTCAGGGACACTTTAAGCAGCCCCATACCACGACCACCAACACCACGCAGACACACACGCTACGGGGTGATGAAGACGGGATTGCTCGAACAGATATTGTTTCTCTGGCTAATCACCACCCTACCCATTCATTCATTCATTCATTCATCCATTCATTCAATATTGATAGCCTATTAGGTTCCAGACACTGTTTAAGCACTTGGGCTATAGTAGGGAATAGAATCAAGTCCTCATGAAGCTTACATTCTAGCTGGAGAAACAGACAAGAGGCAAGTATCATAAATACATGAGCTGATGTCAGGGGATGAGAACTGTGGAGAAAAATTAAGCTAGGCGGAAGATAGGGAGTTCTGGGGGGGCTTATTGTAGATGAGGGGCCACTGGGTGGGCACGGAGGCCTCTCAGAGGTGGTAACAGTGAACAGAGGCTTGAATGAAGGGAGGTGGTGAGCTGTGGGAGGACTTGGGCAAGATGAGTCCCTGCAAAAAGAACAGCAAGCGCAGGGGACCTGGGATGGGAATGAGCTTGCTGGGTCTGAAGAAATTGTGCAACAGGAGGCTTGTGGCGGGAGCAGAGTGAGATGGCGGCATGCCCGCAGCTGGGTAGATTGTGCAGGGCCTTGGAGGCCATGGGCTGGCTTCCATTGATTCTGCCCTGCCCTCTCTCTGTGTCCACATTGCTCTGGGGTTCTCCCCTGGGTGATCATGTGATATTGTGTGGCTTTTTCAGCCTGCCATGCCCAGTTCCAGTGAGTGAGGGCATGGCGTCTATGCCTGGGGTGGCCAGGTCAGGGTAGGGGGACTGCCACGCACCCGCTGAAGGTGTGGCATTGCCACACACCCGGTAGCATCCTTCCCCTCCAGTCAGGACCAGCAAAATAATTGGCGGGGCCCAGTGTAAAATGAAAACTTGGACTCCTAATTCAAACATTATTAAGAATTTCAGGGGGACAACTGCAGAGCCTTAAAGTAAGCACGCAGCTGCTCAGGTGGCGTGCCCACGAAGCCGCCTCTGCCTCCAGAATCGTTCCACACCCAGGCTCCCCGATCCCAGGGCACCACGGCCTTTTGCTACAGGGGCTCGCAGAGAGCTTGAGAGCTCAGGTCTTCCCCCTGCTCTGCATGCAGCTCTACTCCCTAACTCAGGCTGAGCCTCCTGCGCTTAAAATCACCCCTCGCCTTTGATGACTGAATAATCACACAGAACGTGTGTTCCCGCATATGCCTCAGGTCAAAAGCTGGCTCCGCAAACATTGCCAACACAACCCGCTAATAAGACTAGACTGAGTTCGTTGCTTACTGCCATCAGGGAGAACAGCACCTTCCAAAACTAGCGGGGTCTGAGGCGGGGCAGGTTAAGGTTGGGATTTATTGAGAATTGGAGCCTTGGTTTCAGGCCTTTGTTTCTATGCAGCTCTTTGATTAAGACTGGGTGAGAATACTGATATTATCCAAGATCGATGGAAACAGCAGGATTAAAGAAGTCTTAGAGCTCGCACTGTCTACTGATGCTCTGAATGGGCGAGTTGATGGATCTTGCAGGAGGTTCCTGTAATGCAATCAAACCACTTGCATGGGCAGGGCAGACCCAGAAGTGTGAAGGTGTAAAGGAGGGAATAGCAGAGTTAGGTTACTATAGGTGGTAAAGTATGGTTATGGTTCTGCGTCTAGGCTGGGTGTGGGGGGATGATTTGGGGTCCACTCAGGATGAGTGATTTCTCCACAGCCTTGGTGCATTCCTGGCTGGCCTGTCTCCACCAGTACAGGTATGCTCAGACCTAGTCCAGACTCAGGCTGGGATGCTGACAACCTGAGGTCTCCTTCTGTCTTTCCTAGAAATACTAACGTCGCTGCCCTAAGTTGGGGCCTCTTGCTTCCGGACAGTAGACTATCGGCAAGAATGGGATGGGGAAGGGCAGCCAGGAGAAGAGAGAGGGGGCAGGGTAGCCAGAAGCCCATGTCCATTCTTGGAGTGGTTGTTGAGAAAACAGATTTCTCCAGCAGCCTTTTCACTGGAAACAGAAAGGCCCAGACGGTGGTGGTGACTCCACAGTGCTTGATTGCCATGGAAACTTAGGTAATTTCTAAAGCACCTTCAAAATCCTCCCTCCCTGTGGCTCTTCTAGGATGTCCTTACAGAGGTGAGCAAGCTTCAGAGAAAAGGAACTTGTTTGGCAAGTTCTGGGCCTCTTGAAACAAGTCATAACATCAAAGAAAAACACTCATTCCTGAAGTAAATGCAGAGACCCCTCCGATGGGGCTTAAAAGCTGCTCCTGGGAAAGACTTAAGAGGGAGGAGCTGGTGGAAGTGAGGAGGAATTGCCTCTCTCCTGCCCTGGGTGCAGAGAGGAGTCTGAGGACGGGGAAAAGTGGCATCGGAAATAGGCACGTGCAGGGAAGGGGAACAGGGGGTTCTGCTCTCAAGAGGCTCCTGTCACCCCCACTGCTTGGATGGCTGGGATGTGCTGTGTGTCCAGGAACTGAAGCCAGAGTACCCGACACCAAGGAAAATGGTCCAGACAAGACACAAGGGCCCCTTGGATAGACTCAGAGGACATCACCAGCAGGCGAGCTGGGGTATGCGCACGGGCGCAGGGCCCCAGCTCCCCCTGGGGACCAGAGAGCTGATTTGGAGAGGCGGCCCAGATCAGAGAGCAGGGGTGAGGGAAGGCGGGCAGCCGGCCCCCACAGTGAGCAGTCAAGCACACCCTGGGCCCAGGGCTGCCCCCCACCCCGCCCCTGGACCTCATTGTGGATGATGCCCGCTGTGGGCGGAGGTGGAGAGGAGCTTAGCAAGCCTGTACCGATTGCTGTCTACGCCGTCCGGGGTCTGGTGGTGATGGCCTTGAAGGCCTAGGAGGTGCTGATGGGGGAAGGATTCTGGGGAGACCTTAAAGCATTACACTGGAGAGGGTTTATGAAGACAGCCCCAGAGGTGTACGTGAATTCTGCTCTAGTGGACATGCCTCTTCATCCCAACAGAACTTGGGCTTTTGGGACAGATGGGGAGTGACTTGCATTTTACCTCCCAGTATAAAATAATTGGAGAATGAGTGCCTGTGTAGAGCTGTTCTGTCCCTGACGTTCTAGAAGTCTCCTGATTTCAGATACACTTAACCTCTTATTAGATCATGTCTCATTCCATGTGCCTTGATTTGGGGTTTGAAAACTACACTCACCCTATCTATAGAAGCCATCAGAACATCCAGGGTGTCCAAGACGTGGCTGTGAGAGACAAGAGCCCATCCCCACGTTAGCGAACCATTAGAATCTGCCCAATGCTTATAATTTATTCAATAAACAGCCAGTTAAGTACCGGCCAAGTACTAGGTGGTCGGAGGGTAAAATAAAATAAAACTCGTCGCTGCCTTGGTGTTGCCCACAATCTTAGAAGAGAGTCAGACACCTAGACCAATTAGCGTGATAAATGAGCCGTTTTCCTTTTAATGACTGACACCTTTAAAATGCAAAATATTAAAAACAAAAGAATTCCGTGTCATTTCAGCAGTCAGGAGGATGAGGATGTCTTCAATCTACCTGTCTACTATTCTTGGGGGAGGAAGGTGCTGGTCATCCAAAAAGGATTTTAAAAGGGTCAGTGATGATTTAGCTGACAATTTTTAGTTCACAGAGCTCCAAAGGGAGGGTAAGGTCTTACTTGACCTTCACACCCCCTGAGAAGGCAGGTGGAAGAGGCAGGCAGGAAGGTAAGAGCTCACTTTTTGGAGCATCAGTGCCGTGTCAATGGTAGATGCTCTTCAAACGGTATTTCCTTTCATCTTCCCAGCAGCCCTTAAGGTCGCCATTACCACCCTGATTTTGTGGATAATGAACTAGACCCAGAGAGCCATGAAACAAGCTTAGAGTCATGCAATTAAGTAAATGGTGGAGCCTTAATCTAAGGCCTTCAGATTAACCCCCGACCCCTTTCTTCTCTGTTCCTGGAACCTGTGGGAGAAAAGAGAAAAGGGTACTGGGCAAGGCCACCTGGGATAAAGAAGGAGGCGTGAGAACTGAACCAGAAGAGATGCAGGCTTACCCACCAGCTTCCGTTAGTATTCGTAGGCCAGAGGGGTCCGCCTCTGCCCCCACCGGCAAGGGGCAGGACAGGAGGAAGACAGGTAGAGAAGACACAGAGGGGCCACCTCTCCTACATTAGGTCTAGATGTGTGAAGATCAACCCTGGAGTCAGGTCTGAATCAAAGCTCTACAACCTTAGGCAAATGTAGCCTTTATGTACCTCAGTTTCACCAGGTGTAAAATAGTACCTGCCTTGTAGGGTGTTGTCGTGGGAATTAAATGAGCCAAGATGTGGAACATGCTTAGTGCCATGCCAGGCACAGAGTGAGCACTTACTACATTTTCGTTCATGGGTGCTCGGTTTATCACTGGCTATTCCCTCCTTTGCAGTTCCTAGCTCTTGCTTAGGAAGTTTAAGTACCTTGCCCAAGGTCACATAGTTCCCAGATCAACTCAAATCTATTTAAGTCTGAAGCCTGGGTTTTTAATCACCAGACAGCACTATCTCCCAAATAATAATGAACTTGCTGACATATTTATGATCCTCAAGCAGCTCGTGACCTGATAGGGGAAGAGACGACCCCACACAGACATGTCATCGTAGTGGACGGATGGCATTCTTCTTGGGGTGGCAGAAAACAAGAGGCTGATTCTGTCCAAGGAATTTTTCCTAGAGAAATGGGAAAATGAGGACCTCATCTTTCCACGTGCTCTGAGACAAAAGACAAAGCTTGCGACTCATGTAGCAAAAAGAATAATCCTTACTTATTACTTCTGTGGCTCGGCTACCAACCCGCTTCGCCTCTTGAAGTCTGGATTCTGTTCCCACCACGTCACAGAAGCTGCTTGGAGACCTGCTAACTTCCGGCTGCTCACCTGTCCTTGAACCCTCTCTTCCTGAGCTCACTCAGATTTACCCATCTCCATCTTTCCTGAAACTCTCATCTCTTGTCTTCCATGATAATACACTCATGATTTTTGCTTTTCTCTGTGCCCTTCTATTTTATTTGCTCTTGTCTCCACCTGTAGATATGGTCTTCAATACTCTTCTTTTTCCCTATAAACATGCCCCCCTTGTCAACAACACCTACCTTCACAGTGATCACTGTCTCTGCACAGATGAGTCTGGAACCCGTGCATGGAACAGTCTTCTCTGAGCTCCAGCCTCATGTTTTTCATTGTTCGCTAGACATCTCCCCCTTCTGGAACCTCAAGCATTTCTTGAACTAGGCTCGTCCTTTCTCTACATACATGTGCTTTATGTTTTTTGCATACATACCAAACACCTGGCTTACTCTGGACCCCTGAGAAGCCAACTCCCATCCTTTCCCTTCCCCCAATGAAATGATCTGCGTTTCTTGACTTCCTCAGCATGTGTGTCTGTCAGTTACCCCTGGATCATTTTTCACTTTTCCAGTTTCATCCCACACCTTTCCATCAATTATCAACATCTGCCAATATTCCCTTTGCAATAATCTTTGGGGCCCATTCACTTGTTTCCACCCCCCGAGCACCACGTGGGCCTCTATTACTATTGTAGAGCCCCTAGTGGAACTCTCTGTCCCACCACTTAGTTGCTAACCTCTGAGCCTCTGTTTTCTCATCTGTAAAATTGAGATGTTCCTGTAAAGATGAAATAATACCTAGGAAAAACATCTAGCCGAGGATAAACATTCCTTAAGTATTCATTTCCCTGCTTTCCACTAAATTCCATCTTTGCACCATACCACCTTTCTAAAATACACTTATCACCATGTCATTTGTCTGATGAGAAACCTTCTGTGGTTCCATATGATCAGTAAAAGCCCATGTCCCTGGCCTAGAGCTTAATGTCGGCCACAGTCTCATCTTCAGCCGTACATCCTGTGCTCCCTCCCCTTCAGACCACCTGTCATTGTCTGCCACCATGCCACCTTTCTCTGCCTGTTGAAGCCCTGTGCTTTCCTCAAGGTTCAATTTATCGTCAGTGTCTTCCAGAAACCTTTCTGAATCAGCTTAACTAAAACCAGACTCTTCCTCTGGACTCCGACATCCCTTTGTAACATTTTGATGGCACTTACCTCATTGTGAAGACCTTGGAGAGCAGAAATCGAGATCATTTCCTGTCTGCCCTCTGGGTCAAAGCCTCCGTGGTGGCTTTGGGGGGCCTCCTTCTTGCTGACTTTGCCATTTGTCAGTTTGCTCTTTTTTATTTTTAAACCTTGATATGGGGATTTCCCCGGTGGTCCACTGGTTAAGGCTTTGCAGTTCCACCGCAGGGAGTTTGATCCCTGGTCGGGGAACTAAGATCCCACACACCACGTGATGTGGCCAAAAATTTTTTTTAAAGATTAAAAAAAAACCTTCATATGGTTTCTGGTAACTTTGACTTATTGGACTTGGGTCCTCTCTGCTAAAGTAAGATAAGTTAAAGTCATTACTTTCCTCCTCCAGTGGTCTTTAAAGTATTTGGAGACAACCCTATTGCACTTGTTAATTATTTGCTTTACAAACTAAATTCAACTCAGTAAACATTGACTGGGTGCCTACTGTGTGCTAGGCATTGTGCTAGCGCCCAGGACACACATGGTCCCTGCCTTAAGGACACCCAGGCAGAGTGATCGGTGCTGTAACAGAGGGGACTGTGGGTGCAGCAGCGAAAGGGAGCGTCTCTCTGCTGGGGACTCAGGAGCAGCCTCGCAGGGGAGCTAACGATTGAGGCTAAAGGGAGAATTGAGTAAACTTGCCCGGTTCTTATTGTTGCCCCTTAAAGGCCTTTTAATGTTCATTTATCAAATGAAACTGCTCCTAGACTTGGAGTTGGCCACTCTTCAGAAGCAGCATGCCAAGTCCTTATTTATTCATTCTCGTTTAGGATTTCACATGTCATTAATACATATCCGTTTATATACATCTCTGTGTAACTAAACTCTATTGTGAATGAGGAAAAAAATCCATCTCATCTTTTATTTGACGTTTTTTTATTTTTCCAAAACCCATCTTTAATAATTTACTTTATTTGCCAGTGACCCCTGATTTTAAATATTTTCCCCATGTACACTCACTTCATTTTTTTCTTTCTGTTTTTCTTTTAATTTTTAAATTTTATTTTTTTTATACAGCAGGTTCTTAATAGTCATCAGTTTTATACACATCAGTGTATACATGTCAATCCCAATCGCCCAATTCATCACAACACCATTCCCACAACACCGCGGCTTTCCGCACTTGGTGTCCATACGTTTGTTCTCTACATCTGTGTCTCAACTTCTGCCCTGCAAACTGGTCCACCTGTACCATTTTTCTAGGTTCCACATACATGCGTTAATATACGGTATTTCTTTTTCTCTTTCTGACTTACTTCACTCTGTATGACAGTCTCTAGATCCATCCGCGTCTCAACGAATGACCCAGTTTCGTTCCTTTTTATGGCTGAGCAATATTCCATCGTATATATGTACCACATCTTCTTTATCCATTTGTCTGTCGATGGGCATTTAGGTTGCTTCCATGACCTGGCTATTGTAAATAGTGCTGAAATGAACATTGGGGTGCATGTGTCTTTTTGAATTGTGCTTTTCTCTGGGTATATGCCCAGTAGTGGGATTGCTGGATCATCTGGTAATTCTATTTTTAGTTTTTTAAGGAACCTCCATTCTGTTCTCCATAGTGGCTCTATCAATTTACATTCCCACCAACAGTGCAAGAGGGTTCCCTTTTCTCCACACCCTCTCCAGCATTTGTTGTTTGTAGATTTTCTGATGATGCCCATTCAAACTGGTGTGAGGTAATACCTCATTGTAGTTTTGATTTGCATTTCTCTAATAATTAGTGATGTTGAGCAGCTTTTCATGTGCTTCTTGGCCATCTGTATGTCTTCTTTGGAGAAATGTCTACTTAGGTCTTCTGCCCATTTTTGGATTGGGTTGTTTTTTCTTGACATAGAGCTGCATGAACTGTTTGTGTATATTGGAGATTAATCAATCCTTTGTCCGTTGATTCGTTTGCAAATATTTTCTCCCATTCTAAGGGTTGTCTTTTCATCTTGTTTATGGTTTCCTTTGCTGTGCAAAAGCTTTGAAGTTTCATTAGGTCCCATTTGTTTATTTTTGTTTTTATTTCCATTACTCTAGGAGGTGGATCAAAAAAGATCTTGCTGTGATTTATGTCAAAGAGTGTTCTTTCTATGTTTTCCTCTAAGAGTTCCATAGTGTCCGGTCTTATAGTTAGCTCTCTAATCCATTTTGAGTTTATTTTTGGGTATGGGGTTAGGGAGTGTTCTAATTTCATTCTTTTACATGTAGCTGTCCAGTTTTCCCCGCACCACTTATTAAACAGACTGTCTTTTCTCCACTGTATATCCTTGCCTCCTTTGTCATAGATTAGTTGGCCATAGGTGCGTGGGTTTATCTCTGAGCTTTCTATCTTGTTCCATTGATCTATGTTTCTGTTTTTGTGCCAGTACCATATTGTCTTGATTACTGTAGCTTTGTAGTATAGTCTGAAATCAGGGAGTCTGATTCCTCCAGCTCCATTTTTTTCCCCTCAAGACTGCGTTGGCTATTCGGGGTCTTTTGTGTCTCCATACAAATTTTAAGACTTTTTGTTCTACTTATGTAAAAAATGCCATTGGTAATTTGATAGGGATTGCATTGAATTGGTAGATTGCTTTGGATAGTATAGTCACTTTCACAATATTGATTCTTCCAATCCAAAAACATGGTATATCTCTCCATCTGTTGGTATCATCTTTAATTTCTTTCATCAGTGTCTTATAGTTTTCTGCATACAGGTCTTTTGTCTCCCTAGGTAGGTTTATTCCTAGGTATTTTATTCTTTTTGTTGCAATGGTAAATAGGAGTGTTTCCTTAATTTCTCTTTCAGATTTTTCATCATTAGTGTATAGGGATGCAAGAGATGTCTGTGCATTAATTTTGTATCCTGCAACTTTACCAAATTCATTGGTTAGCTCTAGTAGTCTTCTTGTGGTATTTTTAGGATTCTCTATGTATAGTATCCTGTCATCTGCAAACAGTGACAGTTTTACTTCTTCTTTTCCAATTTATATTCCTTTTATTTCTTTTTCTTCTCTGATTGTCATGGCTAGGACTTCCAAAAGTATGTTGAATAATAGTGGTGAGAGTGGACATCCTTGTCTTGCTCCTGATCTTAGAGGAAATGCTTTCAGTTTTTCAACATTGAGGATGATGTTTGCTGTGGGTTTGTCATATATGGCCTTTATTATGTTGAGGTAGTTTCCCTCTGTGCCCACTTTTTGGAGAGTTTTTATCATAAACGGGTGTTCAGTTTTGGCAAAAGCTTTTCCTGCATCTATTGAGATGATCGTATGGTTTTCATCCTTCAATTTGTTAATACGGTGTATCACATTGATTGATGCATATATTGAAGAATCCTTGCATCCCTATGATAAATCCCACTTGATCGTGGTGTATGATCCTTTTAATGTGTTGTTGGACTCTGTTTGCTAGTATTTTGTTGAGGATTTTTGCATCTATATTCGTCAGTGATATTGGTCTGTAATTTTCTTTTTTGGGAGTATCTTTGTGTGGTTTTGGTATCAGGGTGATGGTGGCCTCATAGAATGAGTTTGGGAGTGTTCCTACCTTCCTCTGTAATTTTTTGGAAGAGTTTGAGAAGGATGGGTGTTAGCTCTTCTCTAAATAGAATTTACCGTGAAGCCATCTGGTCCTGGACTTTTGTTTGTTGGAAGATTTTTAATCACAGTTTCTATTTCATTACTTGTGATTGGTCTGTTCATATTTTCTCTTTCTTCCTGGTTCAGGCTTGGAAGGTTCTACCTTTCTAGGAATTTGTCCATTTCTTCCAGGTTGTCCATTTTATTGGCATAGAGTTGTTTGTCGTAGTCTCTTAGGATGCTTTGTTTTTCTGCAGTGTCTGTTGTAACTTCTCCTTTTTCATTTCTAAGTTTATTGATTTGAGTCCTCTCCCTCTTTTTCTTGATGAGTCTGGCTAATGGTTCATCAATTTTGTTTTTCTTCTCAAAGAACCAGCTTTTAGTTTTATTGATCTTTGCTACTGTTTTCTTTGTTTCTATTTCATTTATTTCTGCTCTGATCTTTATGATTTCTTTCCTTCTGATAACTTTGGGTTTTGTTTGTTCTTCTTTCTCTAGTTTCTTTTAGGTGTAAGGTTAGGTTGTTTATTTGAGACGTTTGTTGTTTCTTGAGGTAGGATTGTATTGCTATAAACTTCCCGCTTAGAACTGCTTTTGCTGCATCCCATAGGTTTTAGATCATCGTGTTTTCATTGTCATTTGTCTCTAGGTATTTTTTGATTTCCTCGTTGATTTCTTCAGTGATCTCTTGTTGATTTAGTAACGTATTGTTGAGCCTCCATGTGTTTGTGTTTTTTACGTTTTTTACCCTGTAACTCATTTCTAATCTCATAGCCTTGTGGTCAGAAAAAGATGCTTGATATGGTTTCAGTTTTCTTAAATTTACTGAGGCTTGATTTGTGGCCCAAGATGTGATCTATCCTGGAGAATGTTCCATGTACACTTGAGAAGAAAGTGTAATCTGCTGTTTTTTGATGGAATGTCCTATAAGTATAAATTAAATATATCTGGTCTGTTGTGTCATTTAAAGCTTCTGTTTCCTTATTTTTTTTTTCATTTTGGATGATCTGTCCATTGGTGTAAGTGAGGTGTTAAAGTTCCCCACTATTTTTGTGTTACTGTCGATTTCCTCTTTTATAGCTGTTAGCAGTTGCCTTATGTATTGAGGTGCTCCTGTGTTGGGTGCATATATATTTATAGTTGGTATATCTTCTTCTTGGATTGATCCCTTGGTCATTATGTAGTGTCCTTTCTTGTCCCTTGTAACAATCTTTATTTTAAAGTCTATTTTATCTGATGTGAGTATTGTTCCTCCAGCTTTCTTTTGATTTCCATTTGCATGGAATATCTTTTTTCATCCCCTCACTTTCAGTCTGTATGTGTCCCTAGGTCTGAAGTGGGTCTCTTGTAGACAGCGTATATATGGTTCTCGTTTTTGTATCCTTTCAGCAAGCCTGTGTCTTTTGGTTGGAGCATTTAATCCATTCACGTTTAAGGTAATTGTCAGTATTTATGTTCCTATGGCCATTTTCTTAATTGTTTTGGGTTTGTTTTTGTAGGTCCTTTTCTTCTGTTGTGTTTCCCACTTAGAGAAGTTCCTTTAGCATTTGTTGTAGAGCTGGTTTGGTGGTGGTGAATTCTTTTAGCTTTTGCTTGTCTGTAAAGCTTTTGATTTCCCATCGAATCTGAATGAGATCCTTGCCGGGCAGAGTAATCTTGGTTGTAGGTCCTTCCCTTTCATCACTTTAAGTATATCACACCACTCCCTTCTGGCTTGTGGAGTTTCTGCTGAGAAATCAGCTGTTAACCTTATGGGAGTTCCCTTGTATGTTATTTGTCGTTTTTCCGTTGCTGCTTTCAATAATTTTTCTTTGTCTTTAATTTTTGCCAATTTGATTACTATGTGTCTCAGCGTGTTTCTCCTTAGGTTTATCCTGTATGGGACTCACTGTGCTTCCTGGACTTGGGTGGCTATTTCCTTCCCCATGTTATGGAAGTTTTCGACTATAATCTCTTTAAATGTTTTCTCTGGTCCTTTCTCTCTCTCCTCTCCTTCTGGGACCCCTATAATGCGAATGTTGTTACGTTTAATGTTGTCCCAGAGGTCTTTTATGCTCTCTTCGTTTCTTTTCATCCTTTTTTCTTTATTCTGTTCTGCAGCAGTGAATTCCACCATTCTTCTTCCAGGTCACTTAACCGTTCTTCTGCCTCAGTTATCCTGCTATTGATTCCTTGTAGTGTGGTTTTCATTTCAGTTATTGTTTTGTTCATCTCTGTTTGTTTGTTCTTTAATTCTTCTAGGTCTTTGCTAAACATTTCTTGCATCTTCTCCATCTTTGCCTCCGTTGTTTTTCCGAGGTCCTGGATCATCTTCACTATCATTATTCTGAATTCTTTTTCTGGAAGGTTGCCTATGTCCACTTCACTTAGTTGTTTTTCTGGGGTTTTATCTTGTTCCTTCATCTGGTACATAGCCCTCTGCCTTTTCGTCTTGTCTGTCTTTCTGTTAATGTGGTTTTTGTTCCACAGGCTGCAGGATTGTAGTTCTTCCTGTTTCTGCCATCTGCCCTCTCCCCTTTCACCTTTAAAAAAAAAAAAAAAAAAGCTTAAGCAGCTTTGTGTCAAGTTAAATGTAAATTTAGCATGATATTTGATCCCATAATTTTGGCCCTGGGGAGGAAGAAATGCCAATAGCTGTGTCCTTCCTACTGCCCCTGTGACAAAACCTAGGAATCCCTTAAACATTCCACCACACTCACAGGCTACAGTTTATTTTAAATGATAATTAATTAAAATATCCCTTCCAATTCAGCTCTCAACATATTCAGACAAGTTCTACTGAAATCACATTTTCAGGAAGCCTCTGGGTCACAGCTCTTTAGGGTCCCTGAGTTAGTAGGGCCAAGGGAAATTGGATGGCATTCTCTCTTTATCTCAGCATTCCCATGTGGGCCCATAAAGTAGGAAACTTCTCTCCTCTCTTTAGAAGGGTACCAAGTCTACCTTTTAACGCCCTACTTCTTTTTTTTTTTTTTTTTTTTTTTTT
>NW_006793703.1:7103388-7111599 GCF_000442215.2 Lipotes vexillifer
TTTTTTTTTAATTTATTTTATTTATTTATCTTTGGCTGGGTTGGGTCTTCATTGCTGTGCACAGGCTTTCTCTAGTTGCAGCGGGCGGGGGCTACTCTTCGTTGCGGTGCATGGGCTTCTCATTGTGGTGGCCTCTCGTTGCAGAGCATGGGCTTTAGGCGGGTGGGCCTCAGTAGTTGTGGCATGCAGGCTCAGCTGTTGTAGCTCACGGCTCTAGAGCACAGGCTCAGCAGCTGTGGTGCACAGGCTCGGTTGCTCTGCGGCATGTGGGATCTTCCCAGACCAGGGCTCGAACCCGTGTCCCCGGCATTGGTATGCGGATTCTTAACCACTGCGCCACCAGGAAAGCCCTAAGGCCCTGCTTCTAAAGGAGAAGAGGTGACTGACTTCTCCGAGTGGTGAGGCTGCCAGTGGAGGCCAAGCTTGGGGAGCCCAGCAACATCTGGGTCTTCTGCCCGTGCTTTGCTCCTCCAGGTGGCCAGTATTCCCAGGGTCAAGACTCAGGCCAGCATCAGGAGGCCAGGTTGGAGGCCTATTTCCCTTTCCTCTCCTGGCCTACCAGTGTGAGTCACTTCTGGGTGAGTGTATCTGCCCTGCAGGCCCAAACATTCCCTTGGGGAAACCATCCTAAAATGTCATCCTTGCGGGGGAAGTGTTACTGAGCTTGATTGTGGCCAGGGGCCAAGCCACAGTTGCCATACTTGCCTCAACAGTTAGAAAGCTGGTATTTCCCATCCTGTCTACCTCCTTTCTGGGACTCTCTTCTCATCAGAGTTTGAATTCAGAAAATGAAGAGGGGTGAATAATGATCATTCCCTAAATCTCCCAGAAAAAAGTGGAGCTAAAAGGGTTGTTAGGTAGAGGCCCACTGACGAGCCAGGAGCGCTGTGGGGAGGAGCCCTCTGATGGGCTGCGGTCTGTACCGAGCTCCTTTGGGTCTTCTGACCACCAGCTTACTCTGCCCACTGGGGTTGGCTTCTGGCCTCCTGGGAAGCTACTAACCGCCTTTTACTGTAAGAGAGTTAATGCTCTGATCTTGAGTCCTTTCCTTCCTCAGCCACACCATCCTGCTCCTCATAGGAAACTCGTGTCCCTCTACAGGAAGTCACTCTTTTACCCAACGCAAATAGGAGTGAAGTTACGTACGGTTGTGATAGGGTTTCCTAGTTCTCTGGAGAATTCAGCAACGAGATTTTATTAACTGAGCCTTGAGTCTGAGGGGCACCCAGAACCTCCTCAGGACCACGTTTGATAACAATAGGGCCTCTTCTCCCAATCTCACCGTCTAGTGGATAAATTTTTTTTTTTGGCGGTACGCGGGCCTCTCACCGTTGTGGCCTCTCCCGCTGCGGAGCACAGGCTCCGGACGCGCAGGCTCGGCGGCCATGGCTCACGGGCCCAGCCGCTCCGCGGCACGTGGGATCTTCCCAGACCGGGGCACGAACCCGTGTCCCCTGAATCGGCAGGCGGACTCTCAACCACTGCGCCACCAGGGAAGCCCGGTAAATCTTCCTTAAACACCACTGGGTATAGGGCCCTATTGGGGAAAAGAGCTTCTCTGCTTACATTGCTTACAGTCCAGCTCCAGAGACAATACACATGCACGTGAAATAGCTGGAATGAGAGAAAACATAACAAGTGGCAAAAACATGGATTTGAATCCTGGCTCCAGTACAGAGCAGCTGGTGATCTTGGGCAATTTACTTAACGTCTCTGTGTCTTTCCCCATCTAAACCTCATAAGGTTGCTTTGAGGATTCAAAGAACTACCATTTTATTTGTAAAGCATTTGGGACAATGCCTATCCTATTCAAAATAGTATATATAAGCACTTGATCCATATAAAGCTATATATGTGTTTAGTGACCCCGTGGTGAGGTGACAGCATGCCAGAATCACTTGGGTACAGGTATTCATCTCAAAGAAAGACCAGGCCAAGCTGACAAATGTGCCAGGCATATGGAAACATAAACCAAACCAGGTGGTAGACTCTCCTAATCTTCTGGCTACCACCCCAAGCGTCTTCCTCTGCTAATGAACATGGCATTGGCTTGGATCACACAGGGCAGAAGCCAGAGAGGTTTCTTACAGGAGCGAAGTTCTTCCAGACACTTAAACAGCTGGGTCCCAATCCTTCCATGTTTCAAATCAGGGCAGTTTTGAGCTGAGCCTCATAGGCACACTGATGGCAAATAATGACATCTAATGGTCTCATTCACCAGCCCTTCTGTGCGTGTCAGGAGGTGAGAAGCCGTATCTTCTCTCCAGGCAGCTCACGTTTGACGAAATAACTGACAGCAAGTCCTAGAACAATTCAGAGAGAATGGTACCTTTTTGTCCCAATACCTAGAGTCACAGGATCATTTAATTGGAAGGATCTTAGAGATCTGGTCCTGCCCCCTGTATTTCATGGTTGAACATAGCCAAGAGAGATGAGGTGGTTTATCCAGTTAATGGGAAAGAATGGGACCAGAACCTGGATTTTCTGATTCTCGGTGGAGTTGTCTTTCCACTAAGCCACATCCCCATTGGTAGCAGCTCTCCTTCCAGGAAGCTGTTGCAGGCTGACTTGGCGGACCTCTGGGCGGGCCAGGAGAGCCTTATGATGACCAAGACAGGAATTCAAACATAATGATAGATTTACTTGTATTGGGCCTCATGCTGGCTTTGGGGGGTGGGGGTGGCACTGGTGATGTGGCTTTCTCTGCAAAATCCTTGTATCTACTTAGGAAGATGTATGTTAGACCAACCAGAGAGCTGTAGTATCTGAGATGGTCTGCAGGAGGTTTTGTATGACTTCAAGCATTGTCCCTAGCAAGAAACCCAGGGCAAGATTGCCCTCTGCCCTAAAGGTTCTCAAAGTTTGCTCCATGGACCCTTGTCCACCAGAAAGTGCTGGCCTAGAAAGAGAAGGAGAGAAGAGAGAAGCAGGGGCAGGAATATGGCATGCTCTAAGTGGCCTTACACTTGGAAGCTCGCTCTTCACAGCTTGAGAATGTTCCTTTCTACACAGCTGTAGATGCCACACTCAGTCTAGTTAAGAAGCCAGTTGGATCCACTAACTCTCAGCTCTGAACCAAGGCCCAGATGGATAGCAAACTGCAAAAGTTCGCATTGAGAAAAATGTGATGTTGCACTCTTGATTCGTTTCCTCTCTAGAACTCTCTTTCCTGCCCTATTTGGAAAGCTCTTAGCTCACCACAGACCACCAGGCTCAGATGTTCCCAACTTTTCATTTCCTGAAATATCCAAGGCCAGGTGGACAAGAGTGGAGTGGTCCAGTGGTTGCTTCCCCTGGGGGATATTGTTTTTTAACGGGGCCAGTGGAGGCAAGTGTGATGCATAGTTCTCATATGTTTCCACAATCAAATAGTTTGAGGCTTTACAGCGAAATCAGATATTTGCTCTGTTCCTTATACTTTGGGACCTTCAGCAAATTATTTAATTTGGGATTATGATGTGAATTATATAATTTATATGATGTGTGTATATATATATATATATATATATATTAATGCATATACATATATGATTTACGTAAATATATGTAATCTCACAGCAACCTCGAGAGGTACAGAAGAGACAGAAACTGAGGCTTGGCTTGAGTCAACTGCCTCTGCCTGAATTAATCCTTGTGGTCACAGAGTGGCTTCCCCGGGAGAAAGAATGGTGGTGGTGTTTTAACAAAAGGAGAAGGAAGGGAAAGTGTATTGTGTGGACTAAAAACAAAACAAAACATTATAAAGCAGAAACTAACACACCACTGTAAAGCAATTATGCCCCAATAAAGATATTAAAAAACAACAACAACAACAACAAAAAAATAGCTCTCACAGTCCGCTAGGCAATAGGTGTTGAAGAAATGAATTTTATGGTAATTTAATAAATGGGATAGCTGTAAATGCCGCCTCTGCATTCCAGGGGAATCGTGGTCAGAGCCTCTACATCACTTATGAAAGATCCCCAGCTCATGTCACCTAGCTATTCCCAGCCCTTCTCTTAAGGCTGCTTCCTTTTATCCATCCTAGTTGAGCCACAGACTTCTTTGCAAACCCAGCAATGTCATGATGTAACTAACCCCCACTGGATGCTGCAACCTGAGCCCAAAGATAGGTGCCCTTACTAAGGAGGGTCTCAGAAGTGTACTCTGAGATCTTCCAAATTCCATGGTTGGAGTGCCGACAAAGCCCACAGAACGAGGGGTCCTGAGCGAGCACTGTCTCTGGTCTCTGCTGAGAGCACCTGCTTCTTGGTTTGGCACTTGCCCTGCGACGGGGCCGGGAGAGAATGGAGCGGGGGATGGAGGTGAAAAGCAGCAAGCACAATTTTTCTTGTCCTCCAGAACAATTTTTCTTCACCCTCGCTTAAAGCTTTCCATTTCTGACATCACACCTTACATATAGAAAGCAATCTTAACTTCTCTAAGCCTTTTCACATTTATTACTATCGCTCTTCAAAATAATCCTGCGGAGAGGGTATTATTCTGATGCTGGTATTTTCCCTAAAAATAAAAATGCTTCCTGAAATCCAGGGCACCCATTGAAACGCAAGGTAGGTAGGCATGTACCTGTGTGGGCACACGCGTGAACGCACACACGCACACGCATGCAAAAACACCTCAGCAACCGCAGAATGATTTAGGAGAAAGGAGGGTGGGAGGGCCAGCCGTGATATCGCCTTCTGGTTTTCAAAGCCCATATTTTCATTTAAAAGCTCCATAGCCCAGAAATCCATTTCCTCCAGTGTTATGGATTTACTGGGCAGTGCTGTATCTAATATGAAAGGAGACACCACTACCGTAACCAATCCTGGAGAAAGTTACAGTCTAGCTGAACACAAACTAAAACAGAGAACAAGAGAAGGTTCCTATAGCTAATTGTCAGATTGCCTGTTCCAGACCAGAAAAGTTTTAGGGCTTCTGAAAAATAATGTGGATTATCTGGTGCTGGGCCTGCTCAGAGAAGACTTCTTGGGCCATTCGGGGCTCAGACTGGGCCATAAAGGTTAACTGCCAGGATAGCTGCAGGGACCCTGTGCAGACTGGGTAAAGGATGGAAATGGCAGAGTCCAGTCAAGGAGACTGGACAGTGGCGCTTTGACTTTAGTAAATTCCCATCACAACATTTGAACCCACTGAGGCTCTCTTCCATTGGCTCAGCCCTTTAGGTGTTTCCCCGAGTTTGAAAAGGCTCAGTCTTGGGTGTAGAGGTCACCAGGGCCAGTGATCTTGTGATCAAATCTAACATACACCCAGAAGAATAAGAATCGTGATGGGGATTGAGGGGGAGTGAGCGTAGATGCGTTGATGAGATGGAGAAAAATCCACACGATGCCCGGCAGCTATTGTTTTGTACGGCTGTGTTTAGATGCCTGTTTTAGTTACCGGTAGCCGTAAAATCTGGAAACGTAGCCTTATTTTATCACGTATTGTAACATTCTGTTAATAAGCCAGTTATTATATATTCACCTGTTGTATCAGATTGCAATGGCTGCCAAAACAAAATACGACACACTGGGTGGCTTAAACAAGAGAAATTCATTTTCTCACAGTTCTGGAGGCTGGAAGTCCAAGAGGAAGGTGTCATCAGGGTTGCTTCCTCTGAGGCCTCTCTCGCAGCCTTGCAGATGGCCTCCCTCTTGCTGCCTTTTCATGTGGTCTTTCCTCTGTGCATGCAGCTGTCTCGTATCTCTTTGTATGGCCTAATCTCCTCTTCTTACAAAGACACCAGTCACATTGGATTAGGGCCCACCCTAAGAGCCTCATTTTCACTCAATTAGCTCTTTAACAGCCCTATCTCCAAATACAGTCGCATTCTGAAATATTGGGGGATTAGGGCTTCAATATAGGAATTTTGTGAGGACACAATTCAGTCCATGACACCCATGTTTCCAGGTTGGGTGGCTACCCTGGAGATATGGAAAACCAAGGGATGAGACTCCATGTTCTATGATAGGAACGCAGAGGTTTTTTCTTTAGAGTCAATGCCAACCTATTTGAACCAGCCAGTCCCTTTCGTCGCTTGAGCTGAGGATGTGGCATTACCGTGGCATAATCATGCCTAGGCGTAGACCAGCCTTGCAGTGTGCAGACACAGACTCGGGGATACAAAAGCCGCTTGCCTTGGGGGTGAGGTGGCATTTATGCAATGACTGCCTAGAGCATCTGCAGAGTTTGCAGAATGATGGATGGTTTTGTCTTAACTCAGGGCCCCACCCTCTGCAGTGTGTTCTCCCCCAGAGCCTGTCACCACCCCCTGCCTCATCCCAGTGAACCCCTAAGGCACCTTGGCTGTAAAGCCCCATGTGACCTGCCTGCTGGCTGCCGCTGATGCAATGGTGTGTAATTCAACAGTAATTTGTATTCCATGCAGGTCTGAGCAAAGCTATAAAGTGCTATCGAGCTAAATGCTGCTGAGGCATTTAATCTAAGCAAAGGAAGGGTTTGTATACATCAGCTTCCTGGGATGCATACCACTGTTAAAGGAGGAGGGATCCTTTTTCTGCTTGCCGATTTGCTTCTTTACGGTTTTAAATATAAGAGGGGGCGCAAGGGAGAGAGTCTTAGAGAGAGGATTGGGCTGCTTCCTGACCTCCCTGACACACACGTCCACGAGGGCACTTCTGCAGAGACAGCTTTGCAGCGACCTGTGGGGCTGGGGTCAGGACAGAGGCCCTCTGGCCACCATAGCAACAAGGCACCACGTGAGGGTCAGGGATAAGCAGGCGTCACTCCTTATTCCCAAGAGCAGAAAATGTCACACAGATGGATTTCTGGCCCTGGAAAGCTGCAGAAATTATACTCCAGTGAAGTTTTGGGTACAACTTGGTCACAGAAGGAATAGCTATTTGGGAAAATGCCTCTGCACACAATATGTGACCGCCCTGGATTCCTGTGAGAACCTTCTTGAGGCCCTCGGTTTCCTAGGCAATGGCTTCTTCAATTAGTAAGAGCCCTTCGCTGCCTTGCCTGAGACCACAATTTTGATGCTGTTTCTCCACAGGGTCCGTGGCTGCGGTGTTACTGCGTGGCTTCTCCAACAATCCCTGAAAGAAGTGGAGACGTGTTCTCCCCTCCCCTCCTGTGGATGCTAAAGCAGCAGCCACGCAGGAGGCCCCATCTCGCCCGCCTTACGTACCTGCAGTCACTGCTCGGAAGTGGGCTGAGCAGAGGTTAATGCCGAAACTCTGAATATCAGCTTAAAAATATCTTGGTAATCAACCTACCAGGTGGTACTGGGATAGAACCATTTGGGGTTGCAGATTAAGTGCTCCCTGGTGACACTTCAAGGTTGCAGGAGAATTAACTGCCCCAAAACAATGCTCTCCTGGCCAGGCATTTCTTAACGTGGCAACATACCCAGGGATCCAAGTTTCTGTGCTTCCACTGGGTTAAGGCTTTAGGCTTTCTGTAACTTACAAGCGAGGATTAATTTCTGTAGTCATTGCAGTATCACCGATTGGCCCCAGAGTGCAGGGCAGGAGGGAACGTGTAGGAAGGGTGACCAATGTGTACTCCTTAGCCCAGGTCTTTCTAGTTTTAGGACCAAAAGTCACACTTACCAGGGACACACCCTCTACCCTCACCAACTCCCAGGCAAACTGGGATGGTTGATCACCCTTCTAGGGAAGGAAGACTCTGAAAGAAAAAAAAGTCAGAAACTGAAGGGAATTGGGGATTATGGGGGAAGCAGTGGAAATCCTGTGTGTAGCCAGGGAGTACCTCAAACATACCGTGTCCCTGGGGATGGGGACGCAGAATTACATAATATGTGATAGCACGTACTATCACATAATCCTATGAAGCACTCATGTTCTGGTGGTAGTTCAAATCAGAGGAGAGGGTGACGTGGCCAGAAAGAGTATGGAATGTGGTTTCAGAGGACTGGCAAAAGCCCCAAGTCTGAAAAGACAAAGGAGGAGACAGACAGGGACATCTAGGGAGGGGGACCAAGCCTGGATCAAGGGGCAGCTTGGAAACTCAGGGAAGAGATAGCCAAGCAGGAGATAGCCCAGAAACTAAAAGTGGGGAGAAAACTAGAATCTAATATCGGTAACCAGAGAAACGTTAATTAGAAACGGCAGCAATGCGAGGAGCTTGGTGAGGGGGCTGTATTTGGCTCTGCGACAAGAAGTCGGCCGGCTGGGCGTGGAAACCCTTCTCTCGGTCTCGCCCTCACTCAAGCCTCAGCGGTGCCTGGAGCGGAGGTGGGGG
>NW_006793703.1:7111800-7112293 GCF_000442215.2 Lipotes vexillifer
GGGGGCGGGCGTGCGGCCAGTGATCCCAGAACACCACGCAGCCCTCGCCCCTTCCGGCTAGGCGCTGACGGGACACGCAGACACCGGTGACTGGGGCTGGCCCATGGGTTGCCAGGTGACATCATGGGTTTGATTCCTGAAAGAGCTCCAGGTGGGGTTGGTCATCCAAGGAAGCAGGTGCTGTGTTTGAATCAAAAGGAAGCATTTATGTTTGCAGAGTGAGTTACACTCCTTGGCCATGCCTTCCCGCTCACAGGTGGAGTTTGCAAATGGGGACACCAGAGGGGTCTGGAGGACGCTGTTCCCTCTATGCCAGTGGGTCTTGTTAAGCACCGGCTCTTGGGCT
Source organism: Lipotes vexillifer (assembly GCF_000442215.2). Lineage (NCBI taxonomy): Eukaryota > Metazoa > Chordata > Mammalia > Artiodactyla > Lipotidae > Lipotes > Lipotes vexillifer. The sequence goes on from NW_006793703.1 coordinate 7,112,147, forward strand.
GCGGGCACATGGGGTGGTGTGGTCTCATCTAACTGGACTTCCTGAGCTCTGAGTCCAAATGTGTGAGAGTCCTGGCACGGAAAGGGTAACTAGGTGTCATTTCTCCTTCCAACCCGCTGCTACTGACTAGTTGCGGCTGGGCGGCCC
>NW_006793703.1:7112311-7148087 GCF_000442215.2 Lipotes vexillifer
CAGGAATGAGGGTTGAGATTGATTAGCTATTTCTGCCAAAGGCATGGACTTGAAACTCATAGAAGAGCCATTGCACTTTGCTGTCCAAAGCTTTACAGTTCCTGTGATGACATGCCTTATGGTCCCCTTGTGAATGGACAAGGCTGGTGCTTTGCAAAAATGTTTAGATCAAGTGAAATTTCACGTGGAAACAGATCAAAGCAGGGCTCATTCTGGCCAAAGAGAGGAGAGAGGGCTGGGAGTCCCTTTTACTCCCTCTTCCTTTCCCAGTGGCAGCTCCTGAGGCACCTACGTCGAGCAGGGTTTGAAAACCACTGGAGGAGGGACTACTTTAGGAGAGGGTCAGGAAGGATCCCTCTGAGAGGATGGCATCTGAATTGAGATCCCAGAAGATCTCAAGAAGACCATTCTTCTTAGCTAGAGTACAGGGAGCAGCAGGGAGCACGGGGGTCAAGCTGGGAAATGAGGTCGGATCGGTAGGAAGCGTCCCCTCAGGTAAGGCCATACAGGCAGGGTAAGGAAGGTGGGATTTAAATTTGTTTAAATATCACTGGAAGAAGAAGGCAGGGAACCAATGATCTGTTACCAGAGGTTCTGTGGGAGGTGATGGAAGCCTGACCAGGACGGCAGTGGTGAGCATTTCGGAAGTTAGAGGCACGACGGGAGTGGGATGTGGACATGCCTTCTTGACTCAGGCTTAGAGACCTAGGACACTGGGGCACTGGGGTTGAAGGAGGGATGCTCTCCAGGCCAGGTGCGGACCCCCTTCTCTTTATTGCCTGCGGACACCCTGTTCATCTTTCAAGACGCTGCTTCCTCTGGGAAACCTTCCCTGGCCCGGCATAGTTGTCTCTTACCATTTACTTCTGGATGTTAGCCCTTCTTTTCCTAAACATGGCTCGATATCAGAGCCACCTTAGAGCTGTCTGCTCCAGCGCCCTGATTTTACAGATGAGGGGACCAAAGATTCAGAGCTGATACTAAACTCAGGTCTCTTAATCCCCAGTCTGGTGCTATTTTCACTTCATCCTCAGCTTTTCAGTTATATCTGTCTCATATCCCCAGCGAGATTATAAGATTTTTTTTCATCTTTTTATTTTAGACTTTATTAAAAATTCTTAAGAACAGTGATCCTATCTTATTCTCCTTTTTATCCCCCTAGCATCTAGCATAATGCTTGGCACAAACACAGAAGTTCAACATATATTTGCTGATTGGCCGTTGGGTACACCATGGAGCCTGCGGCCACAGGAATATCCCCTTCCGCCTGCCCCATTGCAGTTAACCTGCCTCCCCAGACCTGACATCACTTAGGTCTGACAGCTGCGCTGCTGCTGTCCCTACTTGCCTAGCCAGTGTTACAGCCAGTTCTGGCCACACAGCAGAGCCTTGCTCCAAAGGGAAGGGCTTGGGTAGTTCTTTCCACTTAATTGCTGACTGTGACTACAATTAGTCTTGGAGCCTGATTGGAGTTAGGCTCAAATCCCAAGCCACGGGGGGGAATTACTGAGAAGATGTGACCATGCATTATTACGTTTGCCTTTCTGGATCCTCACTCACCAATCGCTAAGTGCTCCCGAGAAATAAAATGACCCAGGCCACGGCCTGTTCCTTGAGGGGAGAGGAGAGCCTCATACTTGCCCAAAGGACCACTGTACTTCTGGATGAACGGAAGGAGGCTGAAATCCCCCGTGCTGTAATATCTATTACGGCCCTTTAATTGAGGATGTTTTCTAGCAGAAACATTTAGAATCTCTATTAGTTCCCCGGCAGAAACATTTAGAATCTCTATTAGTTCCCCAGAGAACCCCTCAGAGTTGGTGGTGGTAGGGGGAGTTCTGAGCCCCACCCTTCCCGGTTGGTCACCAGTCCACAGGTCTGAAAGTTGGGCTCATCACCTGAGACAGAAAGCTGGGTCAGGTAGGGTCCTTGCGCGCCTGTGCCCCTCGTCCCCCCACGCTCCGGTACTCCTGCCGTGTGCATTTCCAGTTATTAACGCACATTTCCAAACTTGAATTTATAAGTGCAGAAGTACATAAAAATATAAATCCTTGCTGCGAACGGAAAACAGCCGTGTCTATGGTAGCTGACAGAAGCTGCTTTAACGCTTCTCTCTTTGTCACACCGGCCTTTCCTGACATGTTGCATAGATGACCTGCGTAACGGGCCGTCTTAAGTGAGAGCCCTCAGGGATTTTTTCCCATCTATGGGAATATTGACGGGAGTTAACAAACCACAGAAATCTTTAAAGCGCCCAGAGTCACAGAACAACTGACAGAAGTGAAGGCAGGAAGATATCCCAACTAACCCTATTAACATGACAACAAGATGTATGTTATCAACAAGCTGGGCCATTTCCAATTGGTAGGTAATTAAGTCCATATGGTAATTAAGTAATTAGGTCTTGATTTATCAACCACATCTTTGTGTCCTGTCTGCTCTGCCTGCAGAACACCCTTAAAATAGTGTCTATCAAGCTTTTTCAGCTACTGGTTAACTTGGGAAGATCAAAACTTCCTTGAGATCGACCTCCTCTCCCGGAACAAATCACTGCACTTAATCAGGAAGACTGTGCACAATTTGATGAGAAGAAATGTCTCCATTTTTAAAAGTATCCTATGTGGATACAGTTTATAGAGAGCCCTTGGGTGACCTCAGTCACATCCAGAGCTTCAATTTATAAGATGATGACTCAGTCCACATCTCTAGCTCAGAAATTACTACCAGGCTCCAGACCCACGGTGCCAAGTGCCTTAACATCCCAAGGGCAGCTCAGATTTGAACTCAGCACGCATGCACACGTGTGCGCTCTCTCTCTCCCTTTTCCTGTCCTAAGTCTAAATTTTAGTAAATGACGTCATCGCACACTCAGGTTTCTAAACCAGAAACTGAAAGCGTACTTGAGGCACAAGCAGGCCAGCTCTGGTTTGTTGGAGTTTGGATTCTTTGAGACTGGTGTCAATACAAAGCTTTCTTCAGTTCTGGCACTCCCAAGCCATCACGCTGTCCTTGGCCGGGGTCCCACGGGCTGCCTCCTTCCCTGTGGCCCCCCCCCCCTTCTTCCCTCACCTGAATCTGTGCCTCAAGGTTATACAAAGAACCTCTGCCCCAACACAGGGTCTCACAGGCCGATCAACAGAAATCATCTGAGGAACTTTTAAAAAGGAGAGATTCCCATCCTCTCCCTAAGATTCTGATTAAGGAAGTCTGGGATGAGACATAATCCACCCTGGGTGCCGTCTTAGAATTCCGTCTGAACCCCAGGGCACAGCAGGAGAGACTCGGGGTGCTTTGTAAAACCCCCCCCCACTGTTTTCCCAGGTCATGATGGTGCCATATCTGTTTGTACACGATGACTGTCGCACGCACATGCACAAGCATGTACACGCACACACATGCACACACACATGTGTACACCTACATGCTTCCCACCCACACAATTTTATTTATGCGGCACCTGTGCCCAGGTCACCCCTGACTCACTGCTTTCCATTGCCTCTACCAGCCATCATTCACTAACAGTCATTCAGCCCTGCCCTGCTCCGCTCCCTCCTCGCTAGACCCCTCCTTCCTTCTCCCCTTGACTACAGCTCCTAACTGGTCTCCTGCCTCTAGACCGCCCTCTGCTCTGCTCCTGAATTAGTGGTCTTTGGAAACACAGATCACAGCCCCTGAAGTGCCTGGACGCCTGCAGTACTGTCGACCCCACCCAGCCTTTTCCAAACTTTACTTTTTCAGTCCATTGCTCTCCTATCTGCAGTGACAGAGGAAACATTAGACACAGCAAATATCGAGAAAAGCTCCTAAACTCATTTTAGGTACATCAGATATCTATTGGCTAAAAGTGGACTTATAATTCTATTCTATTTGATAACATTGTATCTCTTGTAGCAGTCTTCTCATTGGAGGTTAATTTGAGCAGTGGTTTTTTTTAAAGGAGCATCATTGAATAAGTTTGTGAAATACTTAGCAAGACTAGGCTAGACAAGTTAACTTACGCTACTGTGGATGATGAATCTTAGTGGGTGAGAAGTGACGTACAGAGTTTCCCAGAGTTATTGACTCTGCTGCCACGTCGTAAAGGAGTTATCTCCTAGGCTTAGTGTTCCACAGAAAACGCTGGGAAATGTCTTACGGGAAAAGGCTTCCAGGATTTGGATGACTGGTTGGTAAATGGATGAAAGGAAAACCTAATATCGTATGAGACATTGTGTATGGAAAAGAAAAGAATAAAAATGTTTCTCTCTTTAAAGAGGTAGCAATGGGGGGTGTTTTCTGCGTCCAAGGAAAGACAGTGAATTTTAAAGGCTTTCGAAAAATGAGCCGAATACTCTCCTGCTTCACTGCACCCTACACAAACTGTCATGTGGTATATTTTTAGTATTTTCCCAAAGGAGAGACTCCCCGAGTTTATCCAAGACTGGGCGGTTATTGAAGCATGAGGAAGCCTTGATACTATTCCCCTCTCCATGAATACTTCCAAATATTGATCTCGTTAGCAGGTTACTCTTAGCTGGATCTCCTCATTGTTTCTACTCAAGAAAATCGAAAATGTAGTAAACCTCACTTCTCTCTTTCTCTCTCCCTCTCCTCTTCCCTTCCCTTCTCTGTTACCCCACCCCTGTTTCTTCCCTTTTCCCCTCCAGGAACTTTCTGCATCATTTCACTGTGCACCTGTGTGGCCGGGATCAACTTTGAGCTGTCACGCTACCCGCGCTACCTGTATGGACTCCCCGACGACATCAGCCATGGCTACGGATGGTCCATGTTCTGTGCTTGGGGGGGCCTGGGCCTCACGCTAATCTCGGGATTCTTCTGTACCTTGGCCCCTTCTGTCCAACCTGTCCCGAGGACCAACTGCCCCAAATCCAGACCCGAGAATGGGACAGTGTGCTAAAACAAACAAATCCATACATATATATATATATATATATATATATAAAAATATATATATATATATATATAAATATATATATAATATACATATATACAACAGAACTCAATCAGGATGATGCCAGTGCCGAGGCAGAGTGGAGCTGGCTTCGGCACCTGCATCTCGTCGGACTTTGTGTTGCCTCATCACCGAGATGGGGAAAGCGTTCCCATCACGTGGCTCTTCCATCAGTTCTTAACTTTTGGCTCTGTGGTTTCTTGAAGACATCACCACTCGAGACAGTCCCGATTCCCGTCACTCACGAGGGTGGGGTGGTGGGCTGGGAAGGGACGGTGCCCGTGGTTTGGGGTGGCACGGGTGTAGACAAGGAAGTGCCCTCCGCTGGGCTGACAGAAGGGGACAATACCCCAACACCGATCATATCAGAGAAACGACGCCCTTAATTCATAGAATGTGACCAGATCTTTAAGGCCATTTCCAGAACCATTTTCTTCTCCTGCTCTTCCCGTCTGATTTCCTTCCTGGCCGACCAGTGACGCACAAGAAGTGGAAGAGAAAACACACCAAGAAGGGAGTTTTCTCTTGGCTGCCAAACTTTTGGACAAAGTTTCGGAGGTGGGGAGGGGGAGAGCACAACATGCTGAGAGAAGAGATTCGCATCGATGAGAGGACACTTCAGTGGATGCTCAGAAAACCCAGTCTTACCTTCCAGCTGCCTTACACCCAGTTAAGCAAGAGGCCGCCCTGCCCCGAACCCCATCTGCACTCTCCGGGAAGATCGGAGCCTTGGAGTAACGCTGTAATGTGTGTGTGTGTGTGTGTGTGTGTGTGTGTGTGTGTGTGTGTGTGTGTGTGTGTGTGTGTGTGACACCTTCAGACTTCAGGCAGTTTCCTTTTTTTTCTTTTCACCTTTTTAAATGGCAATACTGGGTTATGACCGTTGTCTGTCATTTATGGTGGTCTCATGGCCCAGGATGGAGGGCCCAAGACCTAGGAAGCATCATGAGGGGTGGGCTTCTATGGGGGCCGTTTTGCAGCTTCAGATCCCTGGAGGGTGTGTGTGTGTGTGTGTGTGTGTGTGTGTGTGTGTGTGTGTGTTCTGACTGTGGGGTTTTATCATTTGTGTTGCGTTTTTCTATTATTTTTAGTGCAGCTGAAATTCCCAGAGGGCAGAACCAAGGACAAAACCACTGGGCAGAGGACCTGTGGTGCTTCACATCCCAGTTCTGGGACGCCACAGGATTTAGTCCTCTAATTTTGGGAGTTCAAGACACAGCTGGGTACACGAGCCATGAGCGAAGAGGGGGAACACGAAGGAAAGTGGCCTCTGTTGCTGTTGGAAAGTCCACACACCAGACAAGACCTTTCACTTCCCATCACAGAAGCTGTCCTTTGTCACTGGACATCCACCCCTTTTGTAGGGGTGACCTCTGTACAGACGAAAGAAAATGGGTCACCTGCAGAGAGCCGCCATGTCCCGTGGACTCCAGTTTGTATGATATTGTGTAAATTCATGGAGAACTCTTGACTCTTGCCATCTTCCTTTTCCTCTTGGTATTCAAGGCCAAGAATCCCCAAGTAGCCATCTTGGTGGCTAGCACCCAAACAGAAGTGGCCTCAATCCAGCCCGTCGTCTCAGGCTCGGTTGAGCGCATTGGCACTGCAGGGGTTGGCGAGTTATGGAGTCAGCCAGTGGGTTGTGAAAGCTGGGGGGACGGGAGTCTGCCAGCAAGAGTGGGCGGCAGCAGCTGACCGTCACCTCAGTGACCCCGCGGGGGCCAAGCAGCCCTGGGGAGGCAAAGAGAGAATTCCCCGAGCCGTCCAGCCATGGGTCACCCGTGTAGCCGAGAACTCAGTTGCTTCATAACTGAATGTGCTCTGGGAACTTTGCCGGCCACTCAGCAGCCTTCCTTCCCAGCCCTGCCCTCTGTTTCATCTACCTGTCCTCTACCCTGCCTCCCCTCCAGCTCCCCCCTTTTCTCACCTGTGAACCATTTCCCTTCTCCCTCTTCCATCCACCAGGCTCCAAGTCCCGCCTCTCTCCTCATCTGCTCTTTTTGACTGTGTGTGTGCGTGTAATTCACAACCACATAGGACATCTGATGTGCGTGGATGGGTCTGAGTGTGGGTCTGTGTGTGTGTGTATCTCTCTGGTGCATTTTGTGTACATTTGTGTCAGTATGTACCTGGATGCAGATGTGGGTGTGTACTACTCAAGACTTCCTCGCTGGCGACACGGATCAGCTTCTGCAAAAAGGCTCACGTGTGAGTGAGTGCCCTGTGCGTGGGGAGCTAGGAGACGACGGGGCAGGAAATGCTGTTAGCTCCTAATTGCACTTCTAAGGATGGTTTTTAAAACAAAGGATGTATTCTATGAGAAGGGAGATAATTTTCAGGAAAACCCAGTGTTTCAATTGTACAGAGAAGTAAAAACATAATAATTTGCTTTGAAAAGTTAGATTTCCCACTGCCGGGGAAGGGCACACTTGGGCTTGAGGAAAAGTATCTCAGATTGTGTCTTCCTTCCAAGCATCTTGACTGGGCTCCGCCTAGCAGGGAGAGGTGGGCGTCTACCAGCATCTGTTTGGGGCAGGAGGCTTGTCTGTGACCACATCCAAATTTCAGCTGTTTCCCAACTGTAGGAAAATGTGGAAAGAAATTCCAAATGGGGCAATTTGTAGTCAATCATTTAAACTTTTCCTGAGTAACCAGTACTGTTCACCAACCTGTAATTTATACCCTCTTTTTTAATCCCATGCTTGCCGTAAATAGATCATCCACTCTCTCCAACTACTAATCTTTATAATAGACCTTTATCACAGATTGCTGCATCCCTTTGAAATGTTCCTAAATGCTAGGAGAACCCCTAGGAAAGAAGTAAACCACCTCTCAACTCACCATCAGCAGAGCAGGAGCTTAGAGCTGCTTTCTTTGGTAATGGGGCCAGAAATGTACAGACACGCACACTCTGGGTCTGACCCTGCTCGGGGCCAATAAAAGCCCAGCCACGTGGCCAGGATGGAAGCCCTGTACAGATGGCAAGTGCTGGCTGGGGGAGAGCTGCTCTGGTCACCTTGATCCCTCCGGCCTAGGGACTTGACCGCAGATGAAGACGTGTCACTCCAAGCTGTCACTGAAGCTTTCCTGCTGTGAGGGCTGAGAAAAAACAGGCAGAGAGGGAGGGGAAGGAAGGAGGAGGCTCAACCTTCGAGACTCTTTACGTCAGACTCTGCTAACCCCAGATCAGAGTAGAACCCAGCCTTCTGACGGGATTTAGGGTCAGCGGCCTCAGCCCCCAGCCCCCACCCCAGGTCAAGTTCAAATTCCCTACAGGTGTGCAGGCGAGGCCTGTGACCGTGTATGTGTTTTGAGCTCCGTGAAAGTTGACTTTGAGCACGGGCCCTTTTATTTCCTTACCTGCCCTAGGACCCTGGGGATTCAGGAAAGCAGGATGTCTGCCTTAGAAACAGGTCCTATTTCTTCCCCCATTTTGAGAGTTTTGGTTTCTTCTTCTGATCTCTGTTCCTTTCTGTCCACTCACTTCCACTTTCTCTCTGCATCAACTACGACCCATTAAAATAGTTAAGGAATCTGTCTTTAGAGAGGCTCATCCACTGCAAGCAGCCCCCTTCCTTGTTTGTTGTTGTTTCATAAGGAGTTCTGTGACTCCCTGGCATCAAAGCGTAAACAAATTTCAGCCGTGCCTGTTCCAGCTTCAGTCCTCCTCCGAGTCCCAGCCTTTCAACAATAACGCCCTTTCGATTTCAGGGATCACAAGGTCACAAACGCTGGACAACTCCACCAAATTAAGACAAAGCCTTCCTCAATCACACGTCCATGTGCAGCACCCTGAGCCCTGGTGCCATTTGGGGATATTCTCTGGTTGGGGGTGAGTGGTTTCACCTAGCAGTGCTTGCTTGCCTTTCTTTCGATAAGGGAATAAGGCGTCCTGAGACTCTTCAGTCGGCGCCGCCCCACATCTTAATGTTCATCCACTGTCACCACAAGAGGTCTCAAATGAAAGAACCACGTGTAGTTGTCCTGGTTTAATGGGAGGATGTGCTGCTTATATCGCCAAAGCTGCCCACCTGAGTCAGATTCAGGATAATGAAATCAAGTACATCACCCAGAGGCGTTTAGAATTGACTCTGTCTTCACCTGGCTTATTCTGAGAGCATTAACCAACTGATTTTCAAGTATCGTGGGGGAAGGAGTGGGAAGAAATACACTCTGGTCACCTCTGGTGTGATGCGTGTGGGATGTTTGCTTGATTCTTGTAGCTAAAGGAGAGCTGCTCTTCTGAAAAGGTCCCCTCTGCTCTAGGGACGAACCTTTCCCGTGGACATATCCAGCCCTTTCCAGGGAGAGATGATGAGTCATGGAGTGATTTCACCACAGATAGGAACAGTTGGTGCATTAACAGCCGGGTTGGCGTCTGTGCTGTCTTCCAGCTGTTACACAATAGGGTAAGGGGACAGATTTTTAAACAAGACCACCTGAGTTGATGGTCACAGAAGTTTCTGGTTTCCCTCAACGTGGTCACCTTGGTGGGCTGGGTTTTCCCTCTTTTCATCAATGTCTCCATGGTGCAAAATATTCCTTAAACATTATGGTTAGTTCTTAGACTACATTATTATTGGCTATTTGATTTTTTTTTCCTGAATAATATGTTCATTGTAGAAAATTAGAAAAATAAAATACAAAAGAAAAAAAAAAACTCAGAAGATTGTTCATAATCCCATGGCTCTGGGCATCACAATGATCATAGCCCCAACACTTCATCAGTGGTTGTCTCTGGGTTGGCAGTTGGGGCCAGCGGTGCAGCCCATGACCACAGAACTACATTGGTCTGCGTGGAGTTGACCCCATGTTCATGGCAGTGAGAGCACAGGGCCCTGAGCCCCCAGAGGTAGCAAACAGCCCTTTGAAGAGGCCAGAGCTTAGGGGCAGGGTGGAATAGAGCTAAAAGATTCCAACTTTGGTATTTCTTTCCTTTTTCTGTTTCTCCTTCTTTCCTTCCTTCCTTCCTCTTTTTTTTTTTTTTTTTTGAGTGCCATCTCAGTCTAATGATAGGTGTGAGAGCACTGAAGCCAGAGTAACTCACTAATTCAGCTACACTTGTATAATGCAATTACTGTACATTTCATTTCAGCTCTGCGCTAAAATGATTTGTGACTCTGGGCACTGTGTATTCTCCATACTTGAACCTCCTCATCCACAAAATGAGGATAGAGATAACACTTTACCTCATGGTATATTAAGGGTGACAAAGAAATTGCAAAGTGATTTGCACACATGCAGCGGCCAAGCCCCCACCGAATGGAATTTTTCCACGTGGTTTCTGAGCCTCACCGCGGAAAGGATAACCTAGAACGAGGGGGTCATCTTGGCCACTGAACAGGACTGTACTCTCCAACTTAAGCATGTAGATTTTATTTGATCATCCAGGTTCCTCAGAGAAGTCGGCTCCTTAATTTACCCATTCCCAGCCTGCCTGCCTGCCTTGTGTCCAAGGCCAGTTTTGCAAGAGCACTCTTAATCGTTTTTATTATTCCCAGAGGTGATGGAATAAGTAAACCATATGTGGCAAATGGCATAAGTGAGCTAAAACAGTTGACTGTTAAGGCACACAGTCGAGGCCTCAGTTATTTACTGTTTTACCATTCTCCTAACGTCGTTTCTAGCTGTCCGTGCCCAAGTGGTGGGGCAGATCAGATTCTGAAGCATTTTTAATGGTCTTTTAAGTTTACGATGGGAACGAGCTTCAAGGAACTGGGATCTTCTTTCCTTTGGCCGTTGGTGAGGCGGATGGCTTCATCAAAAGCACGTGGGTTCTTATAGGAAGGCCTTTGGAGGGTGCATTCACTAGGAGTTGTTCTGGGCATGATCCTGTTTGGGAAAAGCTGAATTCTAGGTTCTAAACAAGAAAAGAAAGCATTTCCCAAAGGGTCTGCACGCTTTCCACTTTGCAGTGGATCAGCCTAAGTGGTATGGCGAGACCTTCTCTAAGGGAGATCCAGGTCACTACTCCCGGTATGGTTGGAGCCCAGCCAGGGGTGGGGCAACCAACCCAACCGCAGAGGATGGTTGTTCACTATTGAGAAACGGAAAACTGGGTGTTAAGTTACACAGCAGGAACTCAGACCTGGCCTCGCTTTGACAGACACCAACCTCAGCCATTGCAGCTCTCGCTCTTCACTTCCAAGGACCGGGTGTTTGTTCCTGGAGGAACTCCGTGTCCCGCTGTCCTCTCCTGGCTACGCATTTCCCTTCGTTTCCGGGTCGCCCGTAGACCCTTTCTAGGCTGAACGTATGTGTGTGTCTGTGTCGCTGTGACTGTAATGATGTCTTTCACATGAAGAGCTTTCACCGACTCCACCTCCTCCTTTCCCCTTTCCACCCTTGGTGTGACTGTTTTGCCAGTCAAGACTATGTGTAAAAATGTACAAATAAAAGTGGAAACTGAAAATAAGGGGGAGGGAATTGAGACTAAACAAATGCATTGCTGTAGCCCTCGGTTTTCTGAGGACTTAATGTGGACTCTGCCCTAAACTCCCAACTCTGGGTGGGATTTGAAGGGAGGGAAGCCATTGGCGCAGTTTTGTTGGTTTTTCCTTTCTGGTTGTTTCTCTGACAGTCAACGAGTGTCTGCTTGGAACTCTCTTTTCTAAAGGTTTGGGCCTTTAAAATATATTTTCCAAAAAGTAGAAGCAGGTCATCCAAGTGTGAAGGGTAAAGGTCATCGTGAAGGTCAGCACAGAGACCCCATCTGGGGGTGGTAATTAATAGCTTTGTCACCGGCTCACTCGGGGCCTTGGGCGAATGTGGTTACCTCACCAGGTCTCTGCGTCCTCTCAGCCAAACGGGGCTGGGGACTCCTGGGGCTCCCAGTCTCCTTGGCCATTCTGCTGCTATTTTTGGAGAGCCTTCAAGCGCGTGCTGGTACGTGTTTACTGCAGGAGGTGCATTCGGAGAGCCCCTCCTGGCTGCTCTCGCCCCACGCTTTCACTCCTTGGAAAGTAACCTCGAGCTAACAGCCAGTTCGTGCTCAGAGTCCAAAGCCTTTTATCTACCTTTTCATTCTTGGATGCCTTTCCACCCACTTTGATGATGTCATTTTACTGTGGTTACGGACAGAGCTTTGCTTGCGCTGGGGTAGGAGGTAGAGTTTCAGAGGAGATGATGTCTGTGAATTGCTTTGGAATCTATGGCTTACTCTGCCACCCCAGCTTGTACTATCAGAAGCAGGGAGTCTGGCCAAGGGATGCGACCGAAATCAGAATGAAGAAAGCCTTGGTGGGGTGTGGGGGTAGATGCAGTCGAGGTAAGGTAAAGAAAGCTTTTGGAAGGGGAAGTGGCAGCATCACAGGGCATCCTCAGCATGGCAGCAGAGAAGGATCCTCAAAAGGCAGGGCACCCAGAAGAGGAAATAGAAACGAGAAACAGGGGCAGGTAATCCTATAGCACAAGGAGCTGCCTCCCCACAGGATAGAGAAGACTAGCTGCTCCAGGGGCAGATTCACACCAAGCTTGGCCAGTGACCTAAGCCCTCCTCCTTCATGGCACCTTCAATCCAAACCTTTCTCCTCTCTGATGGTCCACAGTGATCATCTCTAGGGTCAGCTTCAGGAAGGCAATTTAGAACAGTGCTGTCCAGTAGATACAATGCAAGCCACATATGCAATTTTAAATATCCTAGTAGCCCCATTTTTAAAAGTCCAAAGAAATAGGTGAGATTAATTTTAATACCTATTTTAACCCAACATACCAAAAAATATTATCATTTCAACATGGAACCAGTATAAAAATTACTGAGCTACTTACGTTCTTTTTTTTTTTTTTTTCCCCAAATGAAATCTTCGAAATCCAATGTGGATTTTACTCTTAGAAAACATCTCAATTTGGACCAGCCACATTTCCAGTGTTCAATAACCACACGCGGCCACTGGCTGACGTGTAGGACAGCAAAGATTTAGACCCTTCATTAGGGGATGGAATGGAATCACCCTTACCTGTGAGTCACACAGATCTCACGGCAGGCAGATGCTGGAGGTCGGTGTTGGCCCCGAGTAGAGAACACAGGAGCAATGTCCAGCCTGCCATCCGGGCCTCTGGAAGTTGCTCACCTGCTTAGAGGAGAGGACCACTGCTTGTCAAATACATATCACATCTGCCCCAGAGGGTCACTGCTGCCCCTGGGCGTGGCCCCGACGACCTGTCAAAGTTCTAGAGGCCAAAGCAAGTCACTTTCTTCAGCTGTAGGAACACCAGCTTATCCCTTATCCAGACGTCCTTTTTCTTAGGATGGAAAGAGGGGCAGACGGACCTTCTCTTCGTCGAGATAAAGATCTACACAACTTCTTGTCACCTGGTCCAGTCACCTGCTAATAGCATCTCACCAATATTTGGAGCTGTTTTCTCAATCCCTTACTTTCCTTAAATGCTTTATAAAAGGGTATGTGCTGTAAAGAGCAGTGGCCACAGGCAGACTGGGTCTCCTAGGAGGTGGCAGTGACAAGCTCTGTCCCTTACTCTAGGACTCAGTCCACTATTGCCCACCACTCCTTCCTGCCCCAAGGCTTTCCTTAGATTTGAAGAAACCTCTTTCAGCGGGGCAGGGACAGAAGCCGGGTGGAGACAAGAAGTGAGGTCTTAGTGCAGAGCACAGAATAAAATGCAAGCAAACAACCCCTGGGCATTCTCAGAGCGTTTCAGAGAGCCAATATGACAAGGTTGGATTCATTTAAAATATTGCATTCTGAGCCCTGTGTTACGGAGCAAAAGAGAATGAGCTGATTTGGTGAGTACATTTTATATATGGTCATTAGAGAGGGACTGTAGCCGTAAAAACTCAGTTTATGGTCCACCAGATCATTATTGCTCAGTCAATATAAGTTGATTTCCCTTTAATTTGCATAGTGCTTTCTGATTGGTTAGACAAGGAGTGATGTGTACTGCAGGGTTCCAACACCACCTCTGCCCTGAGAGGTAGCAATTCCTGTGGTTATTGGTGCTAAAATAAGATTAAATGTTATGTTAATTTGTTCTGATACGATGTGAATAAATGTGTTGTTTAATCTTAACAAGAATGCTACATCTTATCAGATCTATTGTACTGTCTGTTCCTTTTCATAGTTAATTACAGGAAAGGTGATCCAAACCAGATCTTGAAACTATTGTGCTATTCTGAGAGGTGAATTTAACAGGGAAGTGGGAGGGGGGGATGAAAAGGGAAATTGCCAGGTTCCTGTGACTTTGCAAGGACTGAGGAAGCAGAGAGCATTTGGGGACTTCACTGACACTGACTGCATCTTGCAATTTTCTTTTTCAAATTGGCAGAAATATTGTATTTCCATCGATTGAAGAAATAAAGTGTCTGGTAATTAAATGACTTGTTCATGGAAAAAATAAAAAATAATCTGTCAGTTGTGGAATGTAAACTGATTAAACAATTAAATAAAGAAGATCATGTTGTGTGTTTTAAGTAATTGTATCTACTTGGGGAAGAGGGGTAGACCCTGCAGTCTTTGATGGAGAACAGTAGTTTTCCCTCAGGCTTTGTACAGAAGAAAAACTGAACAACTGTTATGTAGGTAACAGACTGAAAACTCTAATCCTGAAGGAAATAGACAGTAAACATTTGAAGCATGTGTAAGCCAAAGGTAAATGCTTTTAAAGTTGCAGGGCCGGGTGGGGTGGGGATGGAGAGGGACTCCGAAGAGAAAAACAAGGAAACTATTGTTCTTTTTCTCCTAGTGTTGGCATTCATAACATTTTTTTTTTTTAACATCTTTATTGGGGTATAATTGCTTTACAATGGTGTGTTAGTTTCTGCTTTATAACAGAGTGAGTCAGTTATACATATATATATGTTCCCATATCTCTTCCCTCTTTGTCTCCCTCCCTCCCACCCTCCCTATCCCACCCCTCCAGACAGCCACAAAGAACCGAGCCGGTTTCCCTGTGCCATGCGGCTGCTTCCCACTGGCTATCTACCTTACGTTTGGGCATTCATAACATTTTTTAAAATGCTTTATAAGAGGCTGAAATTACTGGTTACATTCTAACCTCCCACCCTATTTCTTAGCTATCAGTAAGGAGAGACACTTCTCTCACAGTCTTCATCATCTCTATCCCTACCTTAGAATCCCAGTTCCTTTCCACCCATGTGCCTTTTAAACATTTCTGGCTCATGCCTGGGTAGGACATCTAGGGAAGAAGTGAAGATGACAGGAGGTAGGTGCTTTTTTTTTTTTTTTTTTTTTTTTTAATTTTATTTATTTATTTATGGCTGTGTTGGGTCTTCGTTTCTGTGCGAGGGCTTTCTCTAGTTGCGGCGAGCGGGGGCCACTCTTCATCGCGGTGCGCGGGCCTCTCACTGTTACGGCCTCTCGTTGTGGAGCACAAGCTCCAGACGCGCAGGCTCAGTACTTGTGGCTCACGGGCCTAGTTGCTCCGCGGCATGTGGGATCTTCCCAGACCAGGGCTCGAACCCGTGACCCCTGCATCGGCAGGCAGATTCTCAACCACTGTGCCACCAGGGAAGCCCAGGTAGGTGCTTTTTAAGGATAGTGTCAGTCAGCATCTTGAGTTTTAAGCCAAAGAAACTGGCTCTGTCTGGTCTAAGTGGGAAAGTCATTTACTGAGAAGACATGGGCAGCTGGAAGCCCACAGCGCAGGCAGGAAGAAATGAGCAGCTAGGTAGCCAGAATCACACCCAGTCCAGTCTGGACTCTACATCACAGTTGCCTGGTTGCCACTGTCACCATGGAGACCATATGTTGCTGCGCTGCCACCGTCAACAGGATGAATCTCCAGCTACCCGCTTCTTTCAGTCGGTATCCCCAGAATCCCAAGGGTGTGCACCAGCTGAGGGGGACAGGCAAACAGGTCTAGAGCCCTTAGCTTCTCTCTTGAATGGTGAACCCTGTCTCCCGCCAACATTCATGGAGTAGACAATTCCCCAAGCACTGGAAGAGGTATAGGTGCTGGGCAGGCAAAAAAGGGGAAATGTTCATTAGAGGTGGGATATCTGAGCGAGAGGAAGGATCCCTGAATGAGAGGCACGTTGCTGCATCTCTTTATGGTGCATCTGAATAGTGTCCAGTGGGTCTGTGTAGGATCTTCATGACAGTGATTAGCAACATGGCTGGCAGCCTCTGTTCCAAGATATGCACAAGTGTTAGGCATTGTACAAGAAGACCTGCCTAGATTTAGTTGGAGAAAGGGGCACTAATATAAACAGTGCCTGGTGAGTGTTATCCAACACCACCAAGCAATTCTCCAAGTCTCAGAGGATACTGACCGGATGTCCTACAGTTCAACTCAGTTCTGACACTGTCAGCCTGGAGATAGTGTCAGATCTCATAGGTTAAGGACTCAGTCCTACCAGGCTGTCCCCATTTTGGACACAATCAGAAGTCCAGGTTATCACCTGTGCTTCTGATCGACTGGATACAAATTGGAGGTTTCCACGGCCCCTCCTAGGGTTCAGTTAATTTGCTAGAGCAGCTCATAGGACTCAGGAAAACAATTTACTTACTAGATGAAGAGTTTATTATAAAAGGATATAACTCAGGAAGAGACACTTGGGAGAGATGCCCTTAGGGCACGGTATGGGGAAAGAGGCGTGGAGCTTCTGTGCCCGCTCCAGGCACCACTTTCCCCGAATCTCTGCATGTTCACCAACCCTGAAGCTCTCCAAACCACATCCTTTTGGCTTTTTATGAAAGCTTCATTACCTAAGTACGTTTGATTAAATCGTTGGCCATTGGTGATTGAACTTGATCTCCAGCCCCTCCCCCCCTCCCGGAAGGCTGGGGGATGGGACTGAAAGTTCCAACCATCCAATTACCTGGTTGATTCCCTTGACAACCAGCCCCCCATCCTTAGTGACTTTCCAAAACGACCTCATTAACATAAACTCCGGTGTGGTTGAAAAGGGCTTGTTATGAATTACAAGACACTCCTTCCACCTTTACGGAACTGGAGCTCTTTCAGGATTTCAGAAACTTAGGACAAAAGAACAAATATTAGAACAAAAGATGCTCCCCTTGTTCTTTTTGCTTAGGAAATCCCAATGGCTTTAGGAGCTCTGTGCCAGCAACAGGGATGAAGACCTAACGTGCATCTCTTATTATAAATAACAGTATCACAAGTGGAAAAATTTTTTTTTGAAAGAGGAATCCTGGAAGTAATGGAAATAAACAGTAAAATGCTTCAAAGGTAAGTACAGGCCAAAGGTAAGTGCCTTACAGAATGGGCAAGGGGAAGTTTAACTTAAGTGGGAGACCAGAATCCTAAGGGTCCCCTGCCCTCCTTGTTGGTAATGTCCCTTGGAAGAGAGAAAGTGGAGGTACCACTGATCCTAAGAAATGAGCAAGGCCTTTCAGCCCAGGCACCTTCAAGGGGAAAAGCGTCTCCCCCTGCCAGGGTCAGGTGAGGAGTATTGGGAGGAGGCTCCTAGAAGTTCCTATGAGTTTGTGCTACAGTGTTCCGACCTGAAGGGTGGGCAGGGTCACCAGCAACTATCTGAGGCATAATACAGACGCCCTGGAGACAGCCTGGGCTGAGCCCCAAAGAGGTAAACAGGCTGCTTCTCCTTTTTCCAAGGTAGAAGCACAACTTTGATCTCTGTGTCTGTGACGGATTATGCAGTCCACCGGGTTTGTAGGAAACGCACTTAACTTCATCTCAGCACCTGTGCCTCCAGGCACAAAAATCCCCACAGCGAGAGCTGTTAAATAAAGAAATGCAGCACCAGAAACTGTGACCAGGTCCCCCCAGTAGCTGGGATGTCCACAGAGGGTTGCCCTCCTCTAGGAAGCCTTCCTTTCCTGAGTGCCCATGCTGCTAAGTGCCCTTCTTCAGCCCCATGGCATCATGCTGTGTCTCTCTCACGGCACTTACACTTCCAGATGAAATGAGTGTTTTCCTTTGGACCCCCTCAGGAACTGGGTTGTCTTGAGGAGCAGGGCTTCTGACTTACTCATCTTCGTATTCCAGTGACTAGTCGTGGCTGGTGTGTAGTAAGTGCTCAGTAAACACTGATCTGAATGCATCTAAAGTCTTCCCCCATCCACTCACTCAAGTTGGTCCTTAATGCTGGTGTTAAATTCTTGTTTAGGTAAGTGTTGTCGGGGGTTCTCAAGACCGCCCTCAGATTCAGTGATTTGCTAGAAGGACGGACAGAACTCAGAAAAGCTGTTATACTCAGGATTGTGGTTTATTACACTGAAAGGATATAGATTAAAAATCAACAAAGGTAAAAGGCAGGTAGGACAGAGTTCAGGAGGGATGAGACAGCTTCCAGCTGTCCTCCTGCCGTGGCTTTGTACAGACAGTGCTTAATTCTCCCAGCAAAGCTGTGTGACAACAGGAGTATTGCTAACCAGGGGAGCTCCCCTGAGCCTTAGTGCCCAGGGACCTGGGGGAGGTCAGTAGGGTGGGCACGGAACACCCATATAGCTGACCTTAGTTACCCAACCTCCAAAGGTCAAACAAGGTCTCCACCATACATCACATTGTTAGCATAAATTATCCAACATGGCCCAAGGTAAACCAGATAAACAAAGACACTGATCAGACAGATATTCCAAGGGCTTGAAGGTTATCTCCCAGGAACCACGCAAAGGCCACACCTTTCTTTGGAATGTGCAGAGTTTGGGCACCCCAGCCCTGCCGAGTGAACCCTTTACTGTGCACTGTGCTACATCTTAAGTCAGATCAAACAAGACATAGTGCCTCGCCACGTTGAAGCTCCCCCCAGGGTATCCTAGCTTCCCTCCCCTTCCCCTGATCCGCTACAGACAAGCCCAGCCCTGGCCTTCTTTTCAGGTCATTGGCTAAAGTTCACTGTCTAGTGGACTCCTTTCCATACATGCTTCTTCTCAACCAGCTCACATGCCCTTCACGAGACATGGGTGTGGGTGTGGGGTGGAAGGAGCACAGGTGCCTGCGTCTTTAAGCAGACCTGTATTCGCATCTTTCTATTTACAGGTTGTGTCACTCGGCCCCCTCAACCTGTGTGCCTGTGTGTTATGTAAGTGGGTTTCCACCATCTGCCTTCCAGACTGCTGTGGAAGATGAGAGAGTTGCCCCCCACAAGAGGGCCTGCCCAGACCTGTGATCAGTGCTCATCAGGCTCCCTTCCCTGCTCTGCACAGTTTGTCCTCTTCCATTAGGAAGCAGGCTCTACCTCTTACCCTCTAAGACGGGTGTCTGAGCTGAAGCCCACCCAGGTGTGAGAGTCCCACAGGCACCCTGCTCACTCACCACACCCAAAGCTCCGTGGACGCATTGACAATTTAAATGCAAACTCACATGTATTGTATTCACCATTCTACCCTTTAAAGGTATATATATATAAGTGTGTGTGTGTGTAATAAAATCATGCTTTGAAATACTTTTATTTCAGGAGAGGGGAAAACCTGGTAATGAAAATACTCTTTCTCTTTGCAGAACTCTTCCTTTTCTAGGAGGGAGAGACATGCTCTAGAACCTTGCTCCTCACTGTGTGGTCCAGGGTCAAGCAGCGTCCACATCACCTGGGATCTTGCTAGACATGCAGAGTCTTTGGTCCAACCCCAGAGCCACTGAATCAGAGTCTGCATTTTAACATGAGCTCCAGGTGGTTTGTATGCACTGATCTGGAAGGGTCACTTACTAGCTGTGTGGTTTGAGCGTTTGTTTCAATGCTTCTGCTAATATCTTTTATCTAGGATCATGATCACAGGAGGATTTCAAAGGACAATGAAAACAATTGTCCCCGTCTGAGGTCTCAAAGCCAACTGGAACAGGTATCATTTTTTTTTAATTTATTTTATTGAAGTATAGGTGATTTACAATGTTGTGTTAATTTCTGCTGTGCAGCAAAGTGATTCAATTATAGATTCTTTTTCATATTCTTTTCCATTGTGGTTTATCACAGGATAGTGAATAGAGTTCCCTGTGCTATACAGTAGGACTTGCTTATCCATTCTATATATAATAGTTTGCATCTGCTAACCCCAAACTCCCAATCTACCCCTCCCTCACCCACTTCCCCCTTAGCAACCACAAGTCTGTTCTCTCTGTCTGTGAGTCAGAACAGGTATCGTTTTTAACTAACATGTCAAGAAAGATCCCTTCTGCTGGGTGTAACGCTGGTTTTTAGGGTCACCACTGGGAGAACAAGGCCAAGTAATTAGGTTTTGTTTCTCCCAGTGAGCAGGTTTGAACTCTGCCTCAGCTGCCCTGGAGCAGGTGTGTGTGAGACCATGAGGTTTCAGCCACTGTGGGAAAGTAGACATGGGGTGGCTCTAGGGGGAAGAGTTCACTTTTGCCTCTTCCTGAAAAAGTCTAGACCACAAGACAGAGTAGATCTGGAGTGAGGGGACTTGGAGGCCCTTCACCCTGATATCCCTTCTTTTGTGTTTTTTGTGAGCTAGATGCAAAGCTTTAGTTCATGACAGTATAACTTACTGGTTATAAGCAAGGACTCTAGAGTCAGATAGCCTGCGTTCAAATTTGGCCCCTTCTACTAGCGGTGTAACCTTGGGCAAGATATTTACCCTTTCAATGCTTCACTTTCCCCCTCAGCGAGTGAGGGTGGTACCAATAATATCTACCTTGCAGGGCTGTTGTGAGGATAAAATGGGTTCATATTGGCCACATACTTAAAAGAGCACCTGGCATATACTAGCTGTTATATACATATTTATCATTAAATAATTCAAACTTTAAATGGCCTATGCGAAGTTCCACTGACTAATGAGACATGATCAGAAGGTGTGACTGGTACTAAATCGTGGAACGGAGCCTTTGTAAAGAACGGGAATGGAAAAGGATTTTCTGCAAGGCGTCACTTTGAAGGTGATGGTGATTCCAGCTGTCTGGAGACAACAGAAGGCCTGTTCTCCATGAGCATCTGTTGGCATCAGTGGTTGCAGCCTGACCCTTTCCATGTCCGGGTGTTGCGACACCGATTGGGCTGTGGCCCCTACAGCAGTGATGTCCACAGTTCTACCTCCTGCTCAGTGGCTGGGACTACAGCGGCCCCTCTGTATTTTCTCTGGGCCGCCATCTCTCTACTACTTGTCGGGGAGGGTACAGAGCCCTGCCTCGGGAACCCCCTTCCTCCCACCGATGAGGTGGAAATGATGTGAAAAGAGCCTTCCATATGTCTTCAGCACCCTTCTTATCACTGAGGTTTGTGACAAGGGGGTTTACCTTGGGAGTGGAGGGTCATCCTTAGCTTTTCCTCCCTTATGTCCCTAAACTACTCTTTAAGTTTTGGCAGTGTGCCATATAAGACTGAAGACCTTTTTTTTTTCTTTCTTTTTAAAATATAAACTGGGGACTTCCCTGGTGGCACAGTGCTTAAGAATCTGCCTGCCAGTGCAGGGGACACGTGTTTGATCCCTGGTCCAGGAAGATCCCACATGCTGAGGAGCAGCTAAGCCCATGCGCCACAACTACTGAGCCCATGTGCCACAACTACTGAAGTCCGCGTGCCTAGATCCCATGCTCTGCAACGAGAAGCCACCGCAATGAGGAGCCCGTGCACCGCAACAAAGAGTAGCCCCCGCTCACCGCAACTAGACAAAGCCCACACACAGCAGCGAAGACCCAACGCAGCCAAAAAAAAATAAAATAAAGCAAACTATTATATGTAGCATGGGTAAACGACAAAGTCCTACTGTATAGCACAGGGAACTATATTCAATATTCTATGATAAACCATAATATATATATATATATATATATATATATATATATATATATAAACTGTATCTTTAGAACACGTTTAGATTTACAGAAAAATTGCAAATATACTCCAGAGAATTCCCATGTATCTCTCAGTTTCCTCCATTGTTAACATGTTACATAAGGGTGATATATTTGGTACAATTAATGAACCAAGATTGAAACATTATTATTAATAAAAGTCCATTCTGGATTCAGCTTTCCCTCGCTTTTACCTGATGTCCTTTTTGTGTTCCAGGATCTCATCTTATCCAGGATGCCACATCACATTTAGTTGTCACATCTCTTTAGGCTCCTCTTGGCTAGGACAGTTTCTTCAACTTTCTTTGTTTTTGATGACCTTGACAATTCTGAGGCATACAAGTCAGGTCTTTTGTAGACTGTTTCTCCACTGCACTGGGATTTGTCTCATGTTTTTCTCATGATTGGACTGGGTTTTAGCAGGAGGACCACAGAGGAGAATTGCCATTTTCTTCATATCATATCGAGGGTACATACCATCACCTTGACTTATCACTTCTTGATGTTGACCTTGATCACCTGGCGGAGGTCATGTTTGTCAGATTTCTCTTCTCTGAAGTTGACTCTGTCCTCCTTTCCATACTGTACTCTCTGAAAATAAGTCACTATATGTAGCTCACACTTCGGTGGGGAGTTATGGGCCCCTTCCCTGAAGAACTAATATTTCCCCGGGCCTCTGATCTACAGGAAAAAAAAAAAAAAAGAGACAACCAACACAATACTACTAATAACTAAAACCAATTAATTTTACTGTTCTCAGTATACTACACACCTAACTTTAAAAAGTAAACACTTGAAACTGCTTAAGTAAATACACTAAATAAACATTAAAAATTACTTTGGATCAGCTCCAAAAGAGGTGGTAACCATTTTTCTCAAATTTTAGACTGCACCAGAATCATTTGGAGGGTTGGTTTTTTTTTTAACATCTTTATTGAAGTATAATTGCTTTATGGTGTTGGGTTAGTTCCTGCTTTATAACAAAGTGAATCAGCTATATGTATATGTATATTCCCATACACCCTCCCTGGAGCATCTCTCTCCCACCCTCTCTATCCCACTGCTCTAGGTGGTCACAAAGCACCGAGCTGATTTCACTGTGCTATGCAGCTGCTTCCCACTAGCTCTCTATTTTACATTTGGTTGTGTATATATGTCAATGCTACTCTCTCACTTCGTCCCAGCTTACCCTTCCCCCTCCCCGTGTCCACAGGTCCATTTTCTATGTCTCCCTCTTTATTCCTGTCCTGCCCCTAGGTTCATCAGAACCATCCTTTTTTTTTAGATTCCATATATATGTGTTAGCATACAATATTTGTTTTTCTTGTTATGACTTACTTCGCTCTGTATGACAGGCTCTAGGTCCATCCACCTCACTACAAATAGTTCAATTTCATTTCTTTTTATGGCTGAGTTATATTCCATTGTATATATGTACCACATCTTCTTTATCCATTCATCTGTTGATGGACACTTAGGTTGCTTCCACGTCCTGGCTATTGTAAATAGAGCTGCAGTGAACATTGTGGTACATGTCTCTTTTTGAATTTTGCTTTTCTCAGGGTATATGCCCTGTAGTGGGATTGATGGGTCATATGGTAGTTCTATTTTTAGTTTTTTAAGGAACCATCATACTTTTCTCCATAGTGTCTGTACCAATTTACATTCCCACCTACAGTGCAAGAGGGTTCCCTTTTCTCCACACCCTCTCCAGCATTCATTGTTTGTAGATTTTTTTGATGATGGCCATTCTGACCAGTGTGAAGTGATAATTCACTGTAGTCTGACTTGCATTTCTCTAATGATTACTGATGGTGAGCATCCTTTCATGTGTTGGCAATCTGTATATCTTCTTTGGAGAAATGTCTATTTAGGTCTTCTGCCCATTTTTGGATTGGGTTGTTTGTTTTTCTGATATTGAGCTGCATGAGCTGCTTGTATATTTTGGAGATTAATCCTTTGTCAGTTGCTTCATTTGAAAATATTTTGTCCCATTCTGAGGGTTGTCTTTTGGTCTTGTTTATGGTTTCCTTTGCTGTGCAAAAGCTTTGAAGTTTCATTAGGTCCCATTTGTTTATTTTTGTTTTTATTTCCATTTCTCTAGGAGGTGGGTCAAAAAGGATTTTGCTGTGGTTTATGTCACGGAGTGTTCTGCCTATGTTTTTTTGTTTTGTTTTGTTTTGTTTTGTGGTACGCGGGCCTCTCACTGTTGTGGCCTCTCCCGTTGCAGAGCACAGGCTCCAGACGCACAGGCTCAATGGCCATGGCTCACGGGCCCAGCCGCTCCGCAGCATGTGGGATCTTCCCAGACCGGGGCACGAACCCGTGTCCCCTGCATTGGCAGGCGGACTCTCAACCACTGCACCACCAGGGAAGCCCTGCCTATGTTTTCCTCTAAGAGTTTTATACTCTCTGGCCTTATATTTAGGTCCTTAATCCATTTTGAGTTTATTTTTGTGTGTGGTGTTAGGGAGTGTTCTAATTTCATTCTTTTACATGCAGCCATCCAGTATTCCCAGCACCACTTATTGAAGAGACTGTCTTTTCTCCATTGTTTATTCTTGCCTCCTTTATCAAAGATAAGGTGACCATATGTGTGTGGGTTTAACTCTGGGCTTTCTATCCTGTTCTACTCATCTATATTTCTGTTTTTGTGCCAGTACCATACTGTCTTGATTACTGTAGCTTTGTAGTATATATAGTCTGAAGTCAGGGAGCCTGATTCCTCCAGCTCTGTTTTTCTTTCTTGAGATTGTTTTGGCTATTCGGGCTCTTTTGTGTTTCCATACAAATAGTGAAATTTTTTGTTCTAGTTCTGTGAAGAAAGCCATTGGTAGTTTCATGGGGATTGCATTGAATCTGTAGATTGCTTTGGTTAGTATAGTCATTTTCACAGTGTTGGATCTTCCAATCCAAGAACATGGTATATCTCTCCATCTATTTGTATCATCTTTAATTTCTTTCAACAGCGTCTTATAGTTTTCTGCATACAGGTCTTTTGTCTCCCTAGGTAGGTTTATTCCTAGGTATTTTATTCTTTTTGTTGCAGTGGTAAATGGGAGTGTCTCCTTAATTTCTCTTTCTGATTTTTCGCTGTTAGTGTATAGAAATGCAAGAGATTTCTGTGTATTAATTTTGTATCCTGCAGCCTTACCAAATTCATTGATTACCTCTAGTAGTTTTCTGGTAGCATCTTTAGGATTCTCTATGTATAGTATCATGTCATCTGCAAACACTGACAGTTTTACTTCTTTTCCAATTTGGGTTCTTTTTATTTCTTTTTCTTCTCTGATGGCCGTGGCTAAAACTTCCAAAACTATGTTGAATAATAGTAGTGAGAGTGAGCAACCTTGTCTTGCTCCTGATCTTAGAGGAAATGGTTTCAGTTTCTCACCACTGAGAACAATGTTGGGGTGGGTTTGTCATATATGGCCTTTATTATGATGAGGTAGGTTCCCTCTATGCCTACTTTCTGGAGAGTTTTTATAATAAACGGGTGTTGAATTTTGTCAAAAGCTTTTTCTGCATCTATTGAGATGATCATATAGTTTTTAGCCTTCAATTTGTTAATATGGTGTATCACCATGATTGATTTGTGTATATTGAAGAATGCTTGCATTCCTGGGATAAACCCCACTTGATCATGGTGTGTGATCCTTTAAATGTGCTGTTGGATTCTGTTTGCTAGTATTTTGTTGAGGATTTTTGCATCTATGTTCATCAGTGATATTGGCCTTTAGTTTTCTTTCTTTGTGACATCCTTGTCCTGTTCTGGTATCAGGGTGATGGTGGCCTCGTAGAATGAGTTTGGGAGTGTTCCTCCCTCTGCTATATTTTGGAAGAGTTTGAGAAGGATAGGTGTTAGCTCTTCTCTAAATGTTTGATCGAATTCGCCTGTGAAGCCATCTGGTCCTGGGCTTTTGTTTGTTGGAAGATTTTTAATCCCAGTTTCAGTTTCAGTGCTTGTGATTGGTCTGTTCATATTTTCTATTTCTTCCTGGTTCAGTCTCAGAAGGTTGTGCTTTTCTAAGAAATTTTCCATTTCTTCCAGGCTGTCCATTTTATTGGCATAGAGTTGCTTGTAGTGATCTCTCGTGATCCTTTGTGTTTCTGCAGTGTCAGGTGTTACTTCTCCTTTTTCATTTCTAATTCTGTTGATTTGAGTCTTCTCCCTTTTTTTCTTGATGAGTCTGGCTAATGGTTTATCAATTTTATTTGTCTTCTCAAAGAACCAGCTTTTAGTTTTATTGATTTTTGCTACTGTTTCCTTCATTACTTTTTCATTTATTTCTGATCTGTTCTTTATGATATCTTTCCTTCTGCTAACTTTGAGGGGTTTTTTTGTTCTTCTTTCTCTGATTGCTTTAGGTGTAGGTTAGGTTGTTTATTTGAGATGTTTCTTGTTTCTTGAGGTAGGATTGTATTGCTATAAACTTCCCTCTTAGAACTGCTTTTGCTGCATCCCGTAAGTTTTGGGTCGCCGTGTTTTCATTGTCATTTGTTTCTAGGTTATTTCTTGATTTCCTCTTTGATTTCTTCAGTGATCTCTTGGTTATTTAGTAGTGTACTGTTTAGCCTCCATGTGTTTGTATATTTTACAGATTTTTTTCCTGTAATTAATATGTAGTCTCATAGCGTTATGGTCGGAAAAGATACTTGATACGATTTCAATTGTCTTAAATTTACCAAGCCTTGATTTGTGACCCAAGATATTATCTATCCTGGAGAATGTTCCATGAGCACTTGAGAAGAAAGTGTATTCTGTTGTTTGTGAATGGAATGTCATATAAATATCAATTAAGTCCATCTTGTCTAATGTTTCATTTAAAGCTTGTGCTTCCTTATTTATTTTCATTTTGGATGATCTGTCTATTGGTGAAAGTGGGGTGTTAAAGTCCCCTACTATTGTTGTGTTACTGCTGATTTCCCCTTCTATGGCTGTTAACATTTGCCTTATGTATTGAGGTGCGCCTATGTTGGGTGCATAAATATTTACAAGTGTTATATCTTCTTCTTGGATTGATCCCTTGATCATTATTTAGTGTCCTTCTTTGTCTCTTGTAATAGTCTTTATTTTAAAGTCCATTTCGTCTGATATGAGAATTGCTACTCCAGCTTTCTTTTGACTTCCATTTGCATGGAATATCTTTTTCCATCCCTTCACTTTCAGTCTGTGTGTGTCCGTAGGTCTGAAGTGGGTCTCCTGTAGACAGCACATATACAGGTCTTGTTTTTGTATCCATTCAGCCAGTCTATGTCTTTTGGTTGGAGCATTTAATCCATTTACATTTAAGGTAATTATTGATATGTATGTTCCTCTTACCATTTTCTTAATTGTTTGAGGTTTGTTATTATAGGTCTTTTCCTTCTATGTTTCCTGCCTAGAGAAGTTCCCTTAGCATTTGTTGTAAAGCTGGTCTGGTGATGCTGAATTCTCTTAGCTTTTGCTTGTCTGTAAAGGTTTTAATTTCTCTGTCGAATCTGAATGAGATCCTTGCTGGGTAGGGTAATCTTGGTTGTAGGTTTTTCCCTTTCACCACTTTAAATATGTCCTGCCACTCCCTTCTGGCTGGCAGAGTTTCTGCTGAAAGATCAGCTGTTAACCTTATGGGGATTCCCTTGTATATTACTTGTTGCTTTTCCCTTGCTGCTTTTAATATTTTTTCTTTGTATTTAATTTTTGATAGTTTGAGTGATACATGTCGGCATGTTTCTCCTTTGATTTATCCTGTGTGGGACTCTCAGCGCTTCCTGGACTTGATTGACTATTTCCTTTCTCATATTAGGGAAGTTTTCAACTATAATCTCTTCAATTATTTTCTCAAACCCTTTCTTTTTCTCTTCTTCTTCTGGGACCCCTGTAATTCGACTGTTGGTGCATTTAATGTTGACTCAGAGGTCTCTGAGACTGTCTTCCATTCTTTTCATTCTTTTTTCTTTATTCTGCTCTGCAGTGGTTATTTCCACTATTTTATCTTCCACGTCACTTATCCGTTCTTCTGCCTCAGTTATTCTGCTATTGATTCCTTCTAGAGAATATGTAATTTCATTTATTGTGTTGTTCATCATTGTTTGTTTGCTCTTTAGTTCGTCTAGGTCCTTGTTGAACCTTTCTTGTATTTTCTCCACTCTACTTCCAAGATTTTGGATCATCTTTATTATCATTACTCTGAATTCTTTTTCAGGTAGACTTATTTCCTCTTCATTTGTTTGGTCTGGTGGGTTTTTACCTTGCTCCTTCATGTGCTGTGTGTTTCTCTGTCTTCTCATTTTGCTTAACTTACTGTGTTTGGGGTCTCCTTTTTGCAGGCTGCAGGTTCGTAGTTCCTGTTGTTTTTGGTGTCTGTCCCCAGTGGCTAATGTTGGTTCAGTCAGTTGTGTAGGCTTCCTGGTGGAGGGGACTAGTGCCTGTGTTCTGGTGGATGAGGCTGGATCTTGTCTTTCTGGTGGGCAGGACCGCATCTGGGGGTATGTTTTGGGGTGTCTCTGACCTTATTATGATTTTAGGCAGCCTCTCCGCTAATGGGTGGGGTTGTGTTCCTGTCTTGCTAGTTGTTTGGTATAGGGTGTCCAGCACTGTAGTTTGCTGGCCATTGGGTGGAGCTGGGTCTTAGCGTTGAGATGGAGATCTCTAGGAGAGCTTTTGCCATTTGATATTACGTGGAGTTGGGAGGTCTCTGGTGGTCCAATGTTCTGAACTGGACTCTCCCACCTCAGAGGCACAGGCCTGACACCCAGCTGGATCACCAAGACCCTGTCAGCCACATGGCTCAGAAGAAAAGGGAGAAAAAAAGAAAGAAAGAGAGCGAAAGAGAGAGAGAGAGAGAGAGCGAAAGAGAGAGAAAGAAAGAAAAGAAAAGGAAGAAATGAAGGAAAGAAAAGAAAGAAAGAGTAAAATAAAATAAAGTTATTAAAATAAAAAATACAGTTATTAGAAATAAAAAAATTAAAAAGTAATGGAAAAAAAAAAAGAAAGAAGAGAGCAACCAAACCAAAAAAAGCAAATCCACCAATGATAACAAATGTTAAAAACTGTACTTAAATTAAAAAACTGACAGAACCCTAGGACAAATGGTAAAAGCGAAGCTATACAGACAAAATCACACAAAGAAGCATACACATACACAGTAACAAAAGGAGAAAAAGGAAAAAGACATATATATCTATACGTGAAAAAAAAAAAGGAGGAAGAGAGCAACCAAATCAATAAACAAATCTACCAATGATAATAAACTCTAAATACTGAACATAAACATAAAACTAGAGACAAGTTAGATGCAGAAAGCAAACCCCAAGTCTACAGTTGCTCCCAAAGTCCACCTCCTCAATTTGGGACGATTCGTTGCCTATTCAGGTATTCCACAGATGCAGGTACATCACGTTAACTGTGGAGCTTTAATCCGCTGCTCCTGAGGCTGCTGGGAAAGATTTCCCTTTCTCTTCTTTGTTCGCACAGCTCCCGGGGCTCAGCTTTGGATTTGGCCCCGCCTCTGTGTGTAGGTCGCCTGAGGGCATCTGTTTTTCGCTCAGACAGGACGGGGTTAAAGGAGCCGCTGATTCGGGGGCTCTGGCTCACTCAGGCCGCGGGGAGGGAGGGGTACGGATGCGGGGCGGGCCTGCGGCGGCAGAGGCCAGCGTGACGTTGCACCAGCCTGAGGCACTCCGTGCTGCGTTCTCCCGGGAAAGTTGTCTCTGGATCCCGGGACCCTGGCAGTGGCGGGCTGCACAGGTTAACCAGAAGCGGGGTGTGGATAGTGACCTGTGCTCGCACACAGGCTTCTTGGTGGCGGCAGCAGCAGCCTTAGCGTCTCATGCCCGTCTCTGGGGTCCGCGCTTTTAGCCGTGGCTCGCGCCCGTCTCTGGAGCTCCTTTAAGCAGCGCTCTGAATCCCCTCTCCTCGCGCACCAGGAAACAAAGAGGCAAGAAAACGTCTCTTGCCTCTTCAGCAGCTCCAGACTTTTCCCCGGACTCCCTCCCGGCCAGCCGTGGCGCACTAACCCCGCAGGCTGTGTTCACGCCGCCAACCCCTGTCCTCTCCCTGCGCTCCGACCAAAGCCCGAGCCTCAGCTCCGAGCCCTGCCCACCCCGGCGGGTGAGCAGACAAGCCTCTCGGGCTGGTGAGTGCCGGTCGGCACCGATCCTCTGTGCGGGAATCTCTCCGCTTTGCCCTCCGCACCCCTGTGGCTGCGCTCCCCTCCGCGGCTGCGAAGCTTTCCCCCTCCGCCACCCGCAGTCTCCGCCAGCGAAGGGCCTCCTAGTGTGTGGAAACCTTTCCTCCTTCACGGCTCCCTCCCACTGGTGCAGGTCCCGTCCCTATCCTTTTGTCTCTGTTTATTCTTTTTTCTTTTGCCCTACCCAGGTACGTGGGGAGCTTCTTGCCTTTTGGGAGGTCTGAGGTCTTCTGCCAGCGTTCAGTAGGTGTTCTGTAGGAGTTGTTCCACATGTAGATGTATTTCTGATGTATCTGTGGGGAGGAAGGTGATCTCTGCGTCTTACTCCTCCGCCATCTTGAAGGTTCCCCTGCAATAGGAGACTCCACTGAAGATGTCAACCTCCAAGACGCCAAGAGCTAAAAGAGCAGAGGCATTTGTTTCAGAGGGTTTACAGCTTGCTTTTTTTTTTTTTCCTTTTCCTTTGTGCTTGTCTAGATTCACTTGTTCACAGGGTTCTTCTTGCCGAGGCCTCACACCCGGCTCTTCATATCAGAGTGCCTGCTGAGAAGTGGCTGCGTTGACACCTCAGCTAGGAGGGCCGGGCTGTGTGCGGAAGCACTGCCCCTGACACTGCAACTCAAGATGGTGGTGGAAGGCCATGTGCAGAGACAATGCACCTGCACTGCTCTCTGAGCGTGTGCCAACCTGACTGACGAGGGGTGGTTTTTTTTTTTTTGAGTACATATTTTGTGTCAGGCACAGTGTTGGGTCACAGGGATAGAGCGGTGAAAAAAACAGATGGACATCTCTGCCTTCACGGAGCTTATGCTGTAGTGCGGGCAGGGAGAGACAATAAAATAAGTAGTAGTCAACACCGTGATGAGTTATTTGGAGAAAAATAAATCAGAGGATGGGGAGGAAGTGCCAGAGGGTGTGGTTTTCAATAGGGTGAGAAGATAAGGATGTGAAAGCAATTTGCATTCCAGAGATACAGGTATAATAGTCCTTGGATCAGATTTTGGGAAACACAGATAGAGGGAGGAAGAATGGAGGAGCAACAGGATCTGTTGTGAATTGAATATTCAGTGCAGCGTGATTCCACCATGCTGTTTACACAACTGTGGGACTCAAAATAAGATTTTCATCATGCTGTGATATTGATGAATCAT
Organism: Lipotes vexillifer; assembly: GCF_000442215.2. Taxonomy (NCBI): domain Eukaryota; kingdom Metazoa; phylum Chordata; class Mammalia; order Artiodactyla; family Lipotidae; genus Lipotes; species Lipotes vexillifer. The sequence goes on from NW_006793703.1 coordinate 7,143,295, forward strand.
TATTCCCACTTCATCTCCCCATAGCCCAGCTTCTTAGTATGGGTTGAACCTACCAAATGAAATGGAAGTGGACATTCAAATATATTTTTCAGCCCCAAGATGGATATTCAAAGATATTTTTGAATGGAGTTAACATATCTGGCACTGTGGATCCCAGACCAACAAAAATCTTCACCATCCGTATTATAACATAAGGCTCTCCATCTATGACAATATATTTCCACTGTTGTGTCCTTTGAGGGGGTCAAAAATCATTTTAGTGGTTTAATAGACTTGGGGACATCGAGACCTCTCTAAAATTTTTTAGAGTCATCAATTGCCTTCTGAGGATCTTTTTCACAGGAAGAATTATCTCTTCTTTTAGAAGAAGAAAGAAACATTCCAAAAGATGTGAAAATACAAGGATTCAACCAAGACACAGAGCTTTTCTTGTCCCATGTGCCCCTTCCCCCCAGTGGAATATTTGAAGTTGGTTTTCTTAACTCCTCCAACAGTCTCTAAATTCCTTGGGTATTTAATACCATAATTGGTGGCTATTATAATAACTTGATAAATGTTCTAAAATTGTGGGCCTAAAAAGATAATTATCTCTGAGGTTCATAGACTAGCACAGTAATGGTTTGGGAACAGAAAAAAAAAAACCTACTTTGATAATCTATATCTACAAGGTGAGTGGAAGAATCCCCAAAAGGTACTGTTTAGAATATAAAATGATATCTATGCAAAGTAGTTCTCATTAATTCTGAACCAAATGGTCATAAAAACAAATTGGCCTTCAGAAAGGACTCTAGCTATCCAAGCCTGAGAATTTGGTTTCTAGCCCCTAGAGGTCTGCCTTTTAATGTAACTTTCAAGTGTTGAAGGATTGAGCTTCATCTACAGTAAAATTAGGACTAAGTAAAAATAAAATCTGTCCTTAGCTATTTTGAAGGCCAAGTGTGGATTCATCTTACTGAATATTGCATATCCAGGCATATATATTTTCTTCTAGAATAACCCAGTTCCTCCAATACTGAACACTTTTCTAGAACTAAAATACGCAATGGCTTTTAGCCATCGTAGAGGAAAAATTTTTGAATTGCCACCTTGTCTGCACCAAGAACTTAAAGTTTAAAAAGGGGATTCTTACCCTTAAGAAATTATTTTCATTGAGAAAAATGCAAATAAGGAAAACAAAACGAACAAACAACAAGAAGTAGGAGGAAATCTACTACATCCCACCACCCAAGGAAGACAATCACCAATAACATCTGACATACTTACTTTCTAGCTGTTATTTGCTAAAATCATGGTAAGCCTGCTGGTTATGCAGCACAAGTGACATAACAGCTTATAAAAATCAGGAACGTTTTCTCCCTTGCACTGAAGCTTCATTCTTTAATCCTTCATCATCTTCTGCTTCAACATCAAAATGCTGTTGAAATGAGGCCAGACTTCAAGCACCAGCTCCAGACTTGATCTGAAAATCTGTCTCAGTTTTAAGTCTTACACATGGCCTTTAAGTACACGACAGTGAAGCTCTGCTTTTCATTTTGCCCCTCTTTTATCCCTTAATAATTAGCACAATGGTTCTGCCAATTGCTAAGCTACTGGTTGAATTGTTCTCCATAATTTAATGGATTTTCTTATAAGAACTATCAGAACTTAGAGTATTATTTTTCTTGTTATTAGCCTTTTGAAGGATTATACACAGAATATTTTATTGTGGTCTGTTGCATCCCTCATTTCTCTTCCCTTCCTCCCTCCAGTCTGTCTTTCTGTCTCTCCCCTTCTCTCCCTCTCCCTCTCCTTCTCTCCTTTCTTCTCCCCTTCTCTAAACACATATATACACACATGTGCGTGTGCGCGCGCGTGCGCACACGCACACACACACACACACACACACATTGTTGAGTCCCACCACTAAGCCCGAATACATAGCTGGAGATGGGGAAAAACAGTTGAGAAGAACAACTGGAGTGTAGGAATTGGATGTGGTCTCAGGGTTTCTGCATATTTTTGTACAAAATAGACTGTAATGTAAATGGCATCCTCTAGATTTGTGCAGTGCACACCTGGACAATATTCACAGCGGCCCAGTGGTGCAATATCAAGGCTGACTCATGACAAAATTTGAGACATAGCATGTAGAAAGCAGGGTGGATGCTTGCTTATTTGTATAGGGGCTGCTACAAATATTATAGAGATATGGGTGTGATTGTTGGGTTGCCTGTAAGCAAACTGCTGCTGCCTATTTGGGAGCATTTGACTTAGTGAGAAGGGGCCTCCCAGGTAGTATGATTTGCGGAGCCTGTCTCTGAAGAATCAGCTCCCCTCCCGCCTCCCCAATCTTCATACTAGCTTTGGAGGCTTAGACTAGTCTCCTAATCTGATATGGTGTTGGTGTACTGACTGTTGTGAGTTGAATTGTGTCCCCACCAAAAAGATATTGAAGTCCTAAACCCCAGTACCTGTGAATGGAACTGTATTTGGAAGCAGTCTTTGCAGATGATCAAGTTAAGATGAGGTCATTAGGATGGTCCCCTAATCCAGTTTGACGGGTGTCCTTATAAAAAGAGGAAATGTGGATGCAGAGACATGAACACGTGAAGATGAAGACACAAGCCAAGGAAGGTCACTCATCTGCAAGCCAAGGAACAACAAAGGTTGCCAGCAAATCACCAGAGCTAGGGGAGAGGCGGGAACAGATTCTCCCTCAGCCTCAGAAGGAACCAACCCTGCCAACACCTTGATCTCAGACTTCTAGCCTCAAGAACTGTGAGAAGATACATTTCTGTTCTTTAAAGCACCTAATTTGTGGAATTAGCACAGTAATAGTCCTACTGAGGGTCAGAGAAGCACAGTGGAAATAGACTCTCATTTTCCAGTGACGTCCTTGTCATTGCAAAGGAGCATTGCCTTCTTAGGAGATGGATCTTCTAACCCCCAACACATTAGCATAAATTCATCCCTTTCTGCAGCAGCTTCCATTGATCAAGTCCTTGCTAGGTCCTAGGCATCATGCCAAGCAAGCCTTTTAATGTATTCATTCCTCACCAGGACCCTAGACAGACAGCATGGCCATTCGCCATCTTTGTATTAGAAATGGGCTCAGAGAGGTTAGGTGACATCCCCGAGGTTCACACAGCTAGGGTTCAAAATCTAGATCCAAAACTCATATTCTTTTTCTTTAAATGCTTTTCTGAGCTAAGGAGAAGGTGGTAGTGGTCTGGGACTTCAAAGGGGAGAAAGACAATTCACAGGGAGATGGGAAGAGCAAACATTTGGTAAACGAACATTTGCCTTGCCAATCTGAGAAGTCTTCCTTATATAAAACAAAGTTATCTTGGGTGATGGCTCTCTTGCTGGTGCAGGCTCCCTATCTAAAATCTTTTTTTCAAACTTTTTTGTAATTGAAATATAGTTAATTTACAATGCTGTGTTAGTTTTAGGTGTACAGCAAAGTGATTTAGTTTTATATATATGTAAACTTTCAGATTCTTTTCCATTATAGGTTATTACAAGACATTGAATATAGTTCCCTGTGCTATACAGTAGGTCCTTGTTGGTTATCTATTTTATATATAGTAGTATATATCTGTTAATCCCAAAGTCCTAATTTATCCCTGCCCACCCCCCCACTATCCCCTTTGGTAACCATAAATTTGTTTTCTATGTCTGTGAGTCTATTTCTGTTTTGTAAATAAGTTCATTTATATCATTTTTTTTAGATTCCACATACAAGTGATATCATATGATACATATGATAATTTGTCTTTCTCTGTTTGGCTTACTTCACTTAATATGATAATCTCTAGGTCCACCCATGTTGCTGCAAATGGCATTATTCCATTCTTTTTTATGGCTGAGAAATAAAGAAGATGTGATATACACATGCATTGGACTATTACTCGGCCAAAACTCATATTCTTAATGACCATTATGTACTTTCTTTCTGCCATGTAGCTTGTATCTCCAAACCCTTAAACATCCTGCATTATCAGTCCCCTCTTGCCATAAGTGCAAATCTTCCTATTTTGTTACAGATTCATAGTCTGAGTTGAAGGAAAGCACTCCCTATTCTCGCCCCCATGATAATTTTACTTGACCAGAAATTAGGCTGCTTGGTTTGGAGTTTTCAATGACCACTAACATTAGCTTCCAGTTTTTGAGCATTTTGTGTACGTGGTGTCATACTTAATCACTTTACACGAATTATCTTACTCGGTCTTTATAAGAACTCTCATCTTCCATACGTGAGTTTGGGCAACTTGCCAAGGTCACGCAGGAAGTAGGTGTCAGGACATGATTACAGAGCCTGCCTCTTCACTGCTTTGTTTTATTGTATATTGTGCTTTTCCTCCTAAAGGGATAAACAAAGCACAAAAGAACTTAAAACCTGGGTCTTGTTTTAGGAATACATCCTGTGTTCTTTCACCTGGCCCCCATCATCTCTCACCTGGATCAGCTCAATAATCTACCTAGGGATCCATGTCCCTCCTCTCTGGTGCCCTCCCATCTGGTCTGTACCGGGCAGGCCTACTGAAATGAAAATGTACATCTGATCATGCCACTCTCAAGCTTAAACCCATTCAATGGCCTGCTGTAGAACTAAGAATAATATCCAAACACCTTCCACGGCCTCCGAAGCCCTAGTTCATCTGACTTCTCTATTGATCCCCATCTGCCTAACTTACACACTAATCTGAAGCCATGCTGGTCTAATTCCAGTTCCTCCAGCAATGCCCAGGTGTCCCTGTCTTTACAGCATCCCCTGAGGTTCCCCTGCTGAGGACAATCTCCACCTCTTTCCC
>NW_006793703.1:7148156-7150339 GCF_000442215.2 Lipotes vexillifer
TCTTTCCCTTACTCCCAATCACCCTTCAGGTCTTGGTTTACATGACACCTCTTCATAAAGGCCTTCCCTGACCATCTAATTAAAAGTAATCTTAGTACTGTTTTTGCTGCATCCCCTAAGTTTTAGTGTCTACACTGCTGTGTACATTGCAGCACTATTCACAATAGACACGATGCAGAAACAACTTAAATGTCCATCGATGGATGAATGGATAAAGAAAATGTGATATGTATATACTAAGGAATATTATTCAGTCCTAAAAAAGAAAGAAATCTTGCCACTTGCAATAACATGGGTGGGCCTGGAAGATATTTTGGTAAATGAATAAGCCAGTCACAGGACAAATGCTGCGTGATTCCACTTATTGAAAATAATCAAACTCATAGAAGCAGGTGATACAATAGTGGTTGCCAGGACCTGGAGGGTGAGGGAAATGAGGAGTTATTATTCGATGGGTACAAAGTTTCAGTTTTGCTAGATGAATAAATTCTAGAGATCTGCTCTAGGACAAAGTGCCCGTAGTTAACAATCCTGGATTGTGCACTTCAGAATAAATTTGTTAAGAGGGTAGATCTCACGGTAAGTGTTCTTACCACACACACAAAAGGGACACAGGGAAGTTCTGGAAGGTGGTGGGTATATCTGTTATCTTAATTGGGGTGATGATATCACAGGTGTTTGCAGATGTCCAGACCCTCAAATTGTTAAATGTGTGCACCTCTTTATAGATCAATTATATTTCCATAAAACTATTATAAAGAACACTAGGGGAAGCTGGTATATATAAGAACTCAACTCTTCTGCCTAAAAATATTTCAAAGTAAAATTTTCGAAAAATAAAACACAAACGAACAAAAAGTAAGTCCTTTCCTCTTAGGCTTAACCGCAGGCCCTTGCTTTGCGTTCGCTCTTGTTTCCCATCACTGCATTTTTATTCTAATTTTCAATTATTTTGTGAGTCTGACTGCTTGTTTTTGTCAGTCCCCTCTGCTAAACACTTAAAGTTCCAAGAGAACAGAGATAATGTCTGTCTTTAATTTTGCAGCCTCAGAGCCCAGAACGATGCCTGACCCATAGCTAGGCACAAAATGATGTGTGTGGAATGAATGAATGAAAGAAAGGAGGCCAGTGCCCACCGGATAGGAACCCGACGGGCTTAAAGGCAAGTTTCTATGATAAGACCTCCGAAAGGAGACAGTGAGGGACAGAAGGGGAAATGGGAATGGGAATAAACTCTCCCCTCTGTTTGCTCAGTTTTCATGGTTTCTGGAATCAATGAGCAAATAAACTGCCTGATATTCCAGCTTTGCTGTTCGCCACCCCATGTCCCTTTTCTCCCTGACCCCGGTCCCATCCCTCTCTCTCCAGTCACCAGTGGGAGGAGGTCATTCAAACTGCATCCTCCCACCTGCACTTAGAAAATGTTTTCTCTTTCTCCACTTTGCTATGCCTCGAAGATCACAAGATTCTTTGTACGCGAGGAAACGAGGGGACAAGAGGAAAACAGAGATCGAAGACGTAGGGAACGAGAAAACGTGAGCTGCATTGGGAGAAACAGAGAGTGTAGCAGGGAGGGGAGGAGGGGTCTAGGGGGATTGCCAGGTAACAGCTTGGCCTGTGATCTGGTTGCCTAGGTTATTGTGAATCTTCCTCGGGTTGCTTGGATCAGTTCTGGGCAGCCAAGGAGAGTGGCCCTGCACCTAGCCACAGCAGCCACCTGGCTTCTCCCAGGCTCGCCTCTGTGACGACCCCCTGCCCCAGCTCCCCCATATGCAATCTCTCTCTCCCTCCCTGACCAGACAGTAAGGGGCACACTCTTCACCTTTCAACAGAAGGGTGGCTGGTCAGGGTCCTCTGTATGTTTAGGGGAAGCAGGTATCACAACTACATGTGTGGGCGTGTGTGTTCAGGTGAAGGACAGAGATTGTACCCCGCAGACGTTCAAATAGCAGAAATCCAGCCTCTTCAAACCCTAAGCACTGTTGTCTTTGAAAGAGAGAAAAGGTATCCGCACCTCATCCTTGCCAAGCCGTTTTGCTGCTAAAGGATCCCTCTCGTTGAGAAGATAGAGACACACAGCTTTCCTGGCAGCCACGATCCACCAGCTCGGGAAGGAGTTCTCCGTTCTGCCTTCAACAAACCATGATGAGAAATGCAGATTCTTCTTTTGTTCGTTTCTCTTT
>NW_006793703.1:7150448-7186291 GCF_000442215.2 Lipotes vexillifer
CCCCCCCCCCCCCCGTGCCCCCGCACATACACAGAGCGAGGAGAAGGTACGTGCAATGGTCTTAAAAAAGAAAAAAAGACCTTCAAGAATTTTTAGCAATATTTTCAGTGTCCTGTCAATATGTGTCTTTATTTGGCTATTTCCCTTTCCTAGACTTTATAGAGAATTTTTCTCTGGAAGAGAAAACTGATTGCTGCTAATAGAAATTCGAAGGGGAAAATGCTAGGAGTGATTCAGGACTGGAGCATCTGGAGACCCTCATTTTTCTAATCGCAGATTTATGGCACTTTATAATTTATATATGCATACATTATCTGACTGGATAAGAGAGTTCCCAGTGGCATTGCTTGACGTCCAGAACCACTGACAAATCTATCTTCTTTCTTCCTCTCCCCGTGCCCTATTTCCAGACTCCTCAAAGCAGGAGGATGGTTTAGAGGAATATCTGTGGGTTTAAACAAATACTATATTAAGATTATGTGCTTTAAAATGAAAGCAGCTTCTATATCTCCTTCATTTTGAAAAGCACTTATCTGCCAAGAGGAAAAGATAAGGCCCTCCTGACCCTAACATCTCTTTCATGGGGATAAGAGTAGACAGATTTTGTAAATTTTATTGAATTTAGCAGACATTTATTGATCTGGTCACTTTTATATAGAAATTCAAACTTGACTCTAGTTTCAATTTTTACCATTTTTTCTGGTTCCTTTCCTCAAATCATTAGCATCATCTGAAAGTGGTGAGATTTGTCTTTTCCAGCCCCCAAAGTCCAAGAAACAGAGGCAGTGGCAGTCAGTAGAATTTTCTAAAGTCACCCAAGGAGAGAGAGACAGCTCTAAGACTTGAACTCAGATCTCCTGGTCCTCAGTATTTGCTTTTCTAACATTTAAAAATCCTGTTTAAATCATTTTATGGGGCATTTGGAAATCTGAACATTGACTGGGCTATTTGTGTATATTTTAATATATTGTTAGTCATTTTAGGTGTAACAGTAATATGTTTTTCTTAAGTTCTTACATTTCAGGGGTGGATACAGAAACAGTTATGAATGAAATGATAAAATGTCTTGGATTTGCTTGAAAATGATACAGGAGGTGGGGAATTGGTTGGGGTATACATAAACAAGATGGGTCATGAATTGATCACTGAAGCCGAGTCATAGGTATATAGGGGTTCATCACACTATTTTCTCTACTTTTGTATATGTCTGCAATTTCCCATAATAAAAGTTTGAAAATTAAATAATAAAAATAAAAACATGTTTTACCAATGAACCCTTCCCAGACAAATAACGGAGTGTAAGACTCTATTTTGGGGTTTGCATCCACAGTTTTTGCTGGAAAACAACCTATCAAATCTCAAAATAGGTTGTAGACCAGACATCAGGACTGAGACAACAGCTAAATATTCAGCCACAAATAGGTCATTGTTGAGGGAAGCCAAGACTCCCCTGGAAATGCAGGGAGCATGTCACCCAGTTGCCAGAAATAAGCCTGGATTCTGGCAGATGTCCCCTCTGGGAGAAGCACAACTGGGTTCGCATCTTCCATGGATGAGAAGGTTCCCATCTTCCAAGGATGAGAAGGTTGTCCTTTGGTCAATGGCCAAGGACCCCCAAAATAGTAGCAACAATGCTTTGTTGGAGAGAAGAATAACAAAAGACATTGTTAGTTCATTCACCCTCATGCCCGTTGTCCCACCTTCAGAAAGAAGACTTCTGGGGCAGCATCAGTGGAGGCACTGTAGAGAACAGTTGCAGCAATTCTCTTTCTGGGAATTTTCCTCCAGCTGTATTCGTGTACACGTATTTGCAGAAGGATATTCATTGCAGTATTGTTTGCTGTAGCAAAAATCAGAAACACATTGACTTCAATTCTTGGGAAATGGCCAGAGTGAACATGGCCATAGAGTGGAATGCCATACAGCTAAGAAAGCGATCAGGGTCAGTCTTGGTGGGTTGGTATAGAAAGATGTACAAGATAAAGCATTAAATGAAAAACACCAGACATGTGGTTTAATCCTATAGGAGACCAGCAGTTTCTGGAAGGTGTGTGGGTTTGTCCTTGGACACAGTTGAGACTCACCCTGTGCTGGGAGAAGGGATTGGTATTCAATCCCGGGTGTGTCTGACCACAAAGCCTATGTCCCCAACCTTTCATGGCCTCTAGATGTTGGCACACTTGGTCTTCTGCGAGTCAGGTGACACGTACTTGAGGACTAGGCCACTTTCTGTTACACTCCCCACTTCCTTGGCCCCTCTCACTAAAAGAGAGAGGACCTCTGAGCCTTGGGACCAGAAAGAGCGAGCAGGGCCCACGTTCCTATGGAGAAGCAAGGACCATCTGGCCCACAGCATCAGCCATAGGGGACTTGGCTTCTCGAGTTCTCCCATTGCAGGTGGGAAGCAGTGTCCTTTTTATTTATTTTTTTTTAATGGAAATTTCTTTTGGGAAGTGATGGGGAAAGCCAGCACAAGGACTTTTCTACTTGTATTCTTTGGCCTGCAAGAACCTAGTATGTGATATCTACAAGGGTCTTTCTCCATCGTGTGCCTTTCTTTTTCTTTTCTTTTTCTTTTTTTTTTTTAGGAGAGATTAAATGAAGCTTAAAATCTCTGTAGAAGGGCAAAGGAGACATGACAGAGGATTGTTTTAAAGACATCACCACCTTTCTCCAAAATATGGAATTACTGCATAAGATATGTCTGAAACCAGAAGAATCCTATGTTTTTAACTTCAGGAAGTCACGTTGAGGCTCTGAGGTTGACCTGTCTGTTCCATCACACTCGACGCGCTGTTACGTAAAGCCGTTCATGTACAGAGGAAAGGCAGCAGTGATGTAGATGCCCACAGCTTCAGATTTGCTTGAGACTGAGTGAGAATACACACTACTGTATATAAAATAGATAAACAACAAGGGCCTACTATATAGGGACACAGGGAACTATACTCAGTACCTTTTAGTAACCTATAATGGAAAAGTATCTGAAAAAGAATGTCTATGTATAACTGAATCACTTTGCTGGACACCAGAAACTAACACAACAGTGTAAATCAACTATACTTCTATTTTTTAAAACTTCTTTTTGAAAGAGAAAATCTTTCACATACAGGCTGAGAACAAGTCAGAAATCTGGTGGAGGCCACGAGGCTGCTGTGGTCAGCGTGGGGTTCCAGTGATGAGCCTGAGTCTCCTCAACCACTTTGCTCTTGAGGTTCCTGTAACCAGCATGTGGAAGTGGTAACTTACTCGGTAAGGGCTCTGCGCCGGTAAAGAAGCCATCTTTAATCAATAAGAGAGGATGATGCTAGGCCTTCAACTCTTTGCAGAGAGAGACCTCAGGCAGGGGATCTTAACCTTGACTGGAAGGAAAGGAGACAGAATCAGCCTCTAAACTTCTATGCTGAGAGACCAGCAGTTTAGAGGGAAATTTCTGGCTGACTCTCTTTCCCCTTCCCTCTCTGTCCTCCTACCTGCTTGAGCAATCAGGCAATGGGTGGGATGGGAGCAGGGGTTGCTTTCAGCAAAATCCAGATTACTTCACTTTTACTCTAAGTAATGATTTCCTGTCCCTTTTTATCCCCCCCCCCCACTACACCAGGCTCTCACATTTCAAAGTGTGACAAAATGGGCATCATATTCAATAGAGATCTGACTAATGTAGATTGTAGCCTAATGATTGCTTCCTGGGCTTTGCATGTCATCCTTCTATAAATACATCCCAGTATCACTTTGGCTTTTCAGCAGTAGCACTCCATTGCTGCCTGCCTCCATCTGTGGTCAACCATGACCTCCCTGGTCTCTTTGTGTTACACCTGTGCCTACCCATTCCCTACCAACCCTGTTTTTCCATTACTGGCTTATCTGTCTCTACATTTACCACCTTCCACGTTCCCACTCTCAGAAAATGCCGCATGATATTAGCAGAAGCCAGAACTATTCAAACTCTGCTCTCCTTAGCTCTTGTCTAGGAAGAAAAAGCATTTTCGAATTGAAAAGAGCAGAAATAAAGGGTAACAGAGAAACTACAACTCGTGTGCAAAAGGGCATCAGCAAGTTGCCCTAAAGGGAGCCCTGAACTGCAAAGCTCTGGGTTCAAGGGCCAGCTCCATCTTTTGTAACTTTGTGACCTTCGGCAAGTCATTGAACCTCTCTGGACTTCAGTGTCCTTACCTATAAAAGGAGACAGTTTGACTACTTTATTTCTAAGCTACCTTTTAAAAACCTAAACTTTAATACTCTTCCATAAAATGAGTTTGTTACTGGGTCACTTTTTGAAAGCGTATGGCTTTTTGGAGTCCCAGAGTCAGGTGGAAAAGACAAAGCCTGGCCTATCCTAAACCTTAGGATATTTTATTGGTCTCATTGTTTGACATATTATGGAAACAAGAACATGGATATCCCCCACCTCATTTCAAAGCTTATAATCTGAACAAGGAGAGTAGGAGTGAGAGGAAAACTCCTTCTCCCATCAGGCTGGTTTCCTGTTACCTCTTGGTTCTGGCATCTTCTACTCATGAGAGCAGCCTGAGATCTTATCAGGGAAGGAGTGAGCCTGCCCTGTGACCTCCATCTCAAATTCTGACATCTTTTTTCCTAGAAGATCTTCTAAGTTCCTGGCATCTTGTGCCAATCAGCTTGGCCTCTTGATACTGTGGGTACCATTCACAGCTTTCATATGTTCAGCATTACAAGATCAGAAGCCTGAAACTAACACGATATTGTAAATCAGCTATAGTTAAATTTTTTTAAAAAGACCAGAAGAATACCAACACATACAGATTCTTCACATCAACTAGGGAAAAGATGTAAAGTGTCCTGAGATGAGGAAGAGCAGCTTCTCAGCAGGTGGTTGTGTATAATAGTTGAAGGTGTTCAGGGTGACAGAGGTCTGTCCCATTGCCTCCTCCTGCAGCAGCAGGTGAAAATCAGAAGGAGTAATCAGCGATCCCTTTGACTGAAGACCCTTGTCACTTAAAAGTGAAGGGTAGTTCCGCACATGTGTTAAGGCCGCCCTCCACAAGGTTTGTTTTCAAGTCTAAATAACTCTGTCCTAGGATGTGCAAAGAACTTGTACTCTGATCTCATAGTCACAGTGGGTAATTTTTGAGGAATCATGGAAGATTGGATGTGCCATCAGATGGGATCCCAACCATGGAAACTCAGCTCAACATCAATGCCAGGCCATGGTCTAAATTAGATTTACCTAAAAGGGGCAGGGATTGTGAGACTTAGAAAAGAGTGCCATCGGCACCAGGGCCAGCATATGCATGCTAAGGAGTTGTGCCATACAAGCTGTGTTTTATTTATTTTAATGGATTACTTGGCTGGCAAATTTCAGGAGCTATAGATAAAGTATGTGTGTACCTTAGAAAACCTTTTTAAAATGTCAACCTCAAGACTTTTGTGGATAAGATGGCGAAATAATGGGGCTTCCCTGGTGGCGCAGTGGTTGAGAGGCCGCCTGCCGATGCAGGTTCGTGCCCCGGTCAGGGAAGCTCCCACACGGCCGCGGAGCGGCTGGGGCCGGGAGCCATGGCCGCTGAGCCTGCGTGTCCAGAGCCTGTGCTCCGCAACGGGAGAGGCCACAGCAGTGAGAGGCCCGCGTACCACAAAAAAAAAAGGAGAAATCAGGTATGTCTGGCAGTGTTTTGGAGTGCATTTATCAGCTTATGGATGATTACTCATAAGTTTCAGTGATTCTGGATCAACGTGGAAGGGGGTGGTTACTACTGGGGCTCTTGTCCTAGCCCCAATCCTTTCAACATTGTTGTCACACAGTGGGATAAAGGCAGAAAAGATCTGCATGTCAGATTTGCCAGTGACCCGAATCCAGGAAGGATTGCTAATGTAGTCACCGATAGCATCAAATTCAAAGTGATTTTGATTGGATTTAACCTTGAGCCAAAACCAAAAAATGTCAAGTCCTACATTGGGGTTCAAGATCAATTGCGCATGTGCAGAATGTGAGAGCTGCAGCGTGGCAGAAATCCATGTGAAAACATCATGGTATTTCAGCTGACCACAAGCTTAATGTGATGTAGCTTTAAAAATAAGCCAATGCAGTCTTCAGTTTCTCTTATCAGAAGTAAAATGTCCGCGTATACAACGTATGTTTCTCTCCCTATATTTTGTGCTGGTAAAAAATGTGGTGAGTTGTGTTCAATTTTTGACCTTTACAATATTAAGAGAGTCACTGAATTAGGCTGTGTATAAAGGAGAGCATCAGAGGTGAGAAAATATGATAACCAGAATACATGAGCAAATGTGCAGTTTCTTTTGATTATTATTCAGCCAAAATTTATTGATCATGTGCCAGGCACCATGATAGACCTTGGAAATGCAGAGATACACAAGACATGATCCCATTTTCAAGATGCTGATAATCTAGCCTGGGAATCAGGAAGGTAAACAACCTGAGGCATATGAAGGAGGTACTATAGGGTGCTGAGCATGGCCCTGTGGAACTGGAGGAGCAGGGGCAAGGGATTCTGATGGAGAGGATGGGAAACTGGATCAGGGAAGCTCAGAAGACATGAACTTGGAGAACCATAACCTTTCAAAGTTGGAAGAAACCTTCTTGTCTGATGCATATACAATGGGGGAGGGGGTGGACGACTTCTCAAAGGTCCCTTTGGCTCCAAAACTCTTTGGTGTGGCACAACTCATACCTGAGGCTTGGTCTCTGAACTACAAGGTTATAATATAGCTAGTTGCAGTCCCAGAGTTAGAATTCTAGGCTCATGTAGTCCTACTGAATTTCATCCAATTGTCTTCCCTGTGGGCCAATTTTCCCCCAATTGCTAGACCTTATTTTGCATGATTTTCTGCTAGAATTCAGCTGGCCCACCAAATTTAGTATCGCCTGACGATTTGACAGGCACATACTCAATTCCTTTGTCCAGATCACAAAGCCTGTGACCAGAATAGATCCACGCTCAGTCCAGGGCAGGTGGCTTACCACTAGGTATGTCTCCAAGGCTACTCTCCAAGGATTCTTGCCAAGGACAGGGTGGATGTGAAAAGACCTCAGGCTTATGAATGAGGGAAAGAATAAGCTCGACTAGAAATTCTATTGAGAAAAGGCAGCCTTGAAAATAAATAATCACACTGATCTCAATGAAATAAATATATATACCTTTGACCCATGGTGAAAATACGAGAAGGAGAAAGAATGAAAAGGTAACTCCTACGTTTTGCTATCTTGAAAGCACCTGTGTCCTGGGGCTAGTGTGACAGGAGAGGAGTCCTCAGCAGTTAATGAGTTACTGACTGGGACTTACAGATCAGAATTTGCATACAGAAAGTTTGCTTTCATAGGGTCTATCCTTCTATGCCGAGATGGCGCCTCTCCTCGAAGGTGGGGTGGGTGGATTGTCCCCCATGACTCTTCTGTGTTGTCATCTTCGGTTCTGGCTCCATCAGAAACCCTGGGGTCCGCAGAGCACCTACGAACAATAAGAACCTCCTAGAATCCGGAGGATTCTCTCCACATTCTACAGTCTTCTCTTTATTTACATCACCTCATGTTTTTGCTATGGCTATAAATGAGATCATTGATACTACTTGCAACGGTTAATTTTATGTGTCAACTTGGCTCGGCCACAGAACCCAGATATTTGGTCAAACATCAGTCTGGATGTTGCTCTGAATGTATTTTTTTAGATGATATTGACATTGAAATCAGTAGACTGTGAGTGAAGCAAATTACCCTCTGTACTATAGGTGGGCCTCATCCAATCAGTTGAAGGCTTTAAGAGAAAAGAGAATGAGGTCCCCAGAGGAAGTGGGAATTCTGCCTTATACCACCTTTGGACTTGAGCTGTAACATCAACCCTTCCCTGGGTCTTCAGCATGCCAGCCTACCCTGCAGATTTTGGACTTGCCAGCCTCTATAATCATGGGAGTCAATTCCTTAAAGTCTCTCTCTCCTCTCTCTCTTTCTCTCTCTCAGTAGGTATACATACATCTTATTGGTTCTGGTTCTCTGGAGAACGCTAATATGCTCTTTGAACTGGAGAACCAGTAGATCGAGCCTGCGCTCACTTTTTCTCTTGGCCACAGATATAACTGCACCCCTTACTTATCAAAGGAAAATCAGCCTTCAGACATGAAATCCTTCCACTTTCCACTCTTCAACCCAAGAAAGTTCCTGGGCTTGGACATGCCCTCACCTTCTACCCTCAAACTAAGACAAGTTGACCCTTTTCCTCTTCTGGGTCAGATCTCCCACCTGTGCTCTTGACCGGAACTCTCTTCATCTCCCCCAAGCTGGGACCTTGATCCATCTACTGTCACCCCCCCTGCAGTACTTACCAGCATCCAGCTCCTTCCCCAATGTCTAAAACTATGTTCTAATGTCTCCCATGTTTTACAAAAGAATGCAAAACAAATCTCCCTGAATCTTAACTCTCTCCTTTACAGTCAAGCTCCTCAATGCTGTTTCCACAGTGTCATCTCCCATTCACTGTTCAAGTGCTGCATTCTGCCTCTCGGCTCTCACTGTGCCATTAAATCCACTCCACCAAAGACACCAGTGAGCCCTGGTTGCCAAGTTCAGAGGGAGCTTTTCAGTCCTGACTTTGCTGATCTTTTTGCAGCCTCTGAAAACTAACCACTCCCTGGACCTTTCCACACCTGGATGCCATGACTCCACCTCCCCCGGTTTTCCCAAAGGGAGAGATTCATACCACTGATGGCAGAGGGATAATTTTAGGTGGTACAAGGTCACAACCAGGGCTTTCTACACCATGTAAGATGGCCCCCTCTGGATTTGAGCCCTGCCTGAAATGTGAGTTGTGTAGTGAGAAAGTAGATTCTCTCTTAATTCTCTTTCAATTCTTCTGAGTTAAACAGAGAGTCTCAGTTTGGAATCAGTACGTCTTTAACACCTCTCTAATGATAGCTAATTTTCCTCTTCTATAAAAATAAAAGGAAAGCCCTCTCAGACATATAGCCTTTTCTGGCCGATAGTCACCAGCTAGATAAACAGGTTTTTTGTTTATCTCCATTCTTACTTATTTTTAGGAGGACTTGCTACTGGTGACAAGTGATACTACTTTCTCATTTATTACAGTGCAAATATGTTTCCTTTCTAAATAATCTCTAAAAATTAAAGTTGAGTTAAAGTGAGAAAAAGTCTAAGAAAAGTCACAGTCCGGGTGACACAAGCCTGGGGTACACAGATGCCTGCGGTTTGCGAAACACTGTCTTCCACGTTGGTGTTTCTCAGGACTGACCTCAGTCCTCACTCCTCTCACATTACGCATTCTTTGTGCCATTTCTCACTAGTCACATAGATTCAGTCACCGCTCACACGATGTTGACTCTGCCATCTCTGTCTGGAGCTCTCTCCTGAGCTGCTAATACACACTGAACCACTCTATCCTACCTACACCCTCACATCCCACTGGTTTTACGGTGGCCAGTGGGTTCAGAGAAGATGCCGGGGTTGGTGTCCACAGAACAGAGTCAGACTTAATGCTTGAAGGTTCCCAAGAGTTACAGAGACACTCCCCAAGGCATCACAAATCCAAGGTCAGGCTACATCTGAGGGAATTCCGAAGGGAAAGGTTAAGAGAGCTGGACCAGAGGCATCAAGAAGACATGGAAGGGAATGTAGCCAGAGCTAGTGCAATAGCAATGCTAATAATCACTACCATTTACTGAGCGCTTACTATGTACCAGCTACCAAACCGAGGAATTTACGTTTAAGCCTCTCAACTATGGAAGAGACCAAATTCTTTTATTTTTCCCTCCTGGACACACAGACCCTATTTCTTGCCTGCCTTACAATTGGAGTAGCCACATGACTGGTTTCTGGGTATTTCAGTAGAATGTATGTTGCTTCTAGGTCTGGTCCATAACCCATCTCTTCTCCCACCCAGCCCATCCCCAACTCATACCTGTCTTCCTAGCAGTTTGCACGGTCACAAAACAGAAGAAACCTGAGTCCCTACATTTCCACGTGGAAGGCTGCCCATCAAACACGCACTTGGACTATTACAGTTGTGAAGGAAACCTTTATTATGTTAAGCCACTAAGATTTGAGGGCTTATCTGTCCTAATAGCAGCTAGAGTTCCCTACCTAATTCCACAAGCCCATGACTAGTGCTATTACTATCATTAATTTCAAATGAGGATCTTCAAACAGATAAGTAACTCTCCCAAGGCCACAACTGGTAAGTGCTGGCGTCAGGGTTCAAACTTAAGCCATTCAGCCCCAGAACCCATGCTGGCAGCACCAGTGCTTTCCTATGAAGGCTTGTGGGAATTAAATGAGATGATGCATACACACTTCTAGCTCGTTACTGATGCCGGGTCAATGCTCACTAAAGGCAGCTGTTCTTACTGTTCATGATTGTGATGAGTATGCCGGGAGCCTGCTTTCAGTCCCACCCTGCCACCCTCCCACTGCCCCATCCCATGTTGACCCTAACTCACACCTGCTACGTGTCTCTGACAGTGTGTAACAAGTGTATTTGCTCCCTTTCTGCCCTCTTTTTTGGTGCAATTACAGGTGTCCATTGTAAGCTGGAGCAGTGTACCCGTCGCCCGTGAAATAAGTCTGATGGTGATGCAGCCAAGTTACGGGTCTGTCCTGGTCCAGGCTTTTCTCAGCAGCTTAAAAGAACCTCTTCACAGTACGTGAATCAAACTGGAGGGAAATCAAAATTGGGGGAATCACTAAGATGCTAGAAGATAAAACCAAGCCCCTAAATGTTCTCAGCAGGCTGAAACAGTGAGCCAAATCGAAGAATAAATTTAATAGAGAAAAACAAATGGCAGAATCTCAGAGGAAAAGGATCTGAAAGGTCACTGACCGCAGCCTCAGATTAAATCCTTGGCAGGCTAGATTCTCTCCCTCCTGGTTTTTACTATTCTAGTCACACCTGTTTCTATCTGATTAACTCTGGATGTGTGAAGAAATTACCGTATCTATTTAAAAATCTTGTTAAATTCCAATTAAATGGACTGGGCTAGCTTAGATTTTTAAACCCCGAGCTCTTAAGCTGACTTGTCTCTAATCCTGAGTGTGTGATGTTCGTTTGGAAAGTGTTTAGTGAATAAACTTCAGAGGTGTTTGCGATTGACTGGGGCAGTGGTTCTGATGGGGAAACAACTGCGAATCTACAGCCTAACTGGCCATTTTGTTTGTTTCCGTCACCCAAAGAGAAGGGCGGCCAAAAGGGCAAATGTATATTCCAGGAGGTAAACCAGGAGGCAGGTAATTAGAATCAATTTACTAGTTTTCCATACAAGAGAAAGGCTAGTCGGTTTGACATTTGGCAAAGTTGCTAAAGCCTACGGCCTCCAAAATGTTAAAACTTTACATTAAAAGATTCTGGGTAAACGAATAGTTCCACTCACGTCTAGGGAAAAACAAAAGGTTAGGTTAAGTAAGGAGTGGCAGTAGATCGCTACTAATTAAAACAATGTCTTAAGTTGCGATAGGCTTCAGAGTCGCTAGGAAGGCTTATTAAAATGCAGATTCTCTGGTCCTGCCCCGGGTAGGACAGGGCCTGGGAGTCTGCATTTTAACAAGGTCCTAAAATGGTTCGTATGCACACGTGAGTCTCTGGATTCGAAAAAAAATATCTAGATATTCCTATTTCTTTATAGAGATAGATGATTCATCTGTTGAAACAATGATGTTCTAATACTAGTTTATGCTGATCTGGTTTTATTAAAGATTTCTATTTTTATGTAAAAAGTATAACTGAGCAGAAAAGCATGTTATTCATGACTCTATGGAAAGCCTAGTGGTTTGGATTATAAACCCATGATCAAGTCATCTCCTCCCATTCCGCTTCATCGGGTGGCAGGGTACCTAATGGAAGACACGTACCTGGAAGAAAATAAGATAAGCATCGTCACTGCTGGGGGTGTGAGCCCAACCTCCATCCATGAGAAGCATCACAGTGGGAATGACCAAGTCAAGATATAATACAAGGTCCACATCCTTCCTGATTATTCTTACTGTAGGTCAAGTAATGGTTTGATATATCCTTATCTGTTCAACTGTCATCCTTGTCTGGGTGCCAGGATGTGTGCTCATTACGCTGAACGAGAGGGATTCAATTCCTCTTGCGCCCCTTTGCTCTGTGGACTAGCTTTTGCCTTGGGGGAAGTCCTGGGCAGGTCTGAAGATTTCCCCGGTCCTTGTAATCACAAGAACAGATTTCTTTTCGTAGTGAATATGTCCAGTCCCACATAATAATTTACACCATCTAGGGCTTTGCCCCTCCCGCAGGTCTGCTGCCTGCAGTACAGGAGGGGTCAGGATGGCTGCTTTTCTCTTTTCTCCACCGGCTCCTTGCAAGCTGCTATGTCTGGTCCTGGGGAGGGTTAGGAAAAAGGAACAGTTTCTGGCTGCTGTAATGTTGGTGGTCTCTGGCTCTGGCAGAATTTCAAAGCTGACTTTTTAGTCGAGGTTTTCTTCCCTGGTTTCTCTGACATTGCCCACTAGAACCTCCCAGTGCTGTTCCAATGAACCAGGCAATAGCTCCTCCCACGGCCGCGTAAACCTCCAACACTCAGGCTCTCAACTCCAGGGATCCACCCTTCTGCTGGGTCAGTTCATCCTCCCAGGCAGTGCTCACGGGCGAGGTTCCTGGGAAGATGGCACCAGGTCATTTCCTTCCAGCACGTGACACATTTGGTTGGCCAGGACAGGAAACATCACTGCTCTACTGTTACTCGTGCAAATGCACATTGCTTCTAAGGCACTTCTCTTTCTCTCTCTCCCATCACCTCAAGCCTTTTCCCCTTGTATGTTTTAGGCTCATATTACGTACTAATTCCCAGTATGCCCCCAGAGACATGCCAGCCTCTCCGAGGAACCCCAGCAGTCCGTGATGATTTGAGAGGAGGGCAGTCCATCAGAAGTTTCTCCAAAGGAATGGTCTCTCCTTGGTTCTCTGTCACAGGCTGCAGGCGGGTAGTGGACCAACTCTGACTACACTTGTTTTCTCGACCTCACGAGGTGTCCTGCAAGTGGTCTGACACCCATTAGGATGTAAGAGGCATGACACCTGTTATACTGTTCTCCACCTTTGGGGATTCCCTTTGAACACAGAGGCCTCAGGAAGAGCAGGATTAAACGTCCTGTTGTTATGTGTGTGTTTGTACAGATGGGTCTGTGTTTGCCAACTGGGCACAGGCTCGAAGGAGACCTGATCGGGATGGTGTTTTCTTTAGGAGAAATGAACAGGAATAGGTATGAAGGCAGGTGGTAAATATAAAGTGATAAGAATATCTGAGATGGAGGAGAGAAATGGGGCCGTGTCTCTGGGAAAGCAAACGGATGCAACTTCTTAAGAATGTTTATTTGTAAGGCAGAACGCAGCTGGGACTTGTGAGCTCTGCAGCCTGCTGGTCCGTATCAGTCAAGGTAAAGCGGAACATCTGGGTAGGCCGGGATTGCCAAGGCCGGGCCTGGAGCTGTGGCAAAAGCTAAGGGAACTTTCTAGTGTAGTTGCTCCAGAACACAGGCTAAAGAGTCACTAACATAAGCCGAATCCGAGCGAAGGGAGCGCCAGGGAACCCTGGGAGCAAGGACACAAGGAAACAGAGGGAGAAATAAAAAGAACAGATCTGTAAGAATGGAACACAAACGTGCATGGTAGTCCCAGGCAGCTCGGAGAACCTACAAGCCTTGGTTTTGAAGCCTTGGAGAAGCAGGCAGTAGAAACAGCAACCAGCCATCACCTTCCCCCAGATCCAGTGAATCTCACCAAAAGGACCCAAGAGAGGGGTGATAAGGGATTCCGGGGAAGGGCGTTAACCCACGTGGAGATAACTGAGTGAAGCAAGATGGCACCGTTACCACCACAGTTCAGATGTAACTGAAGTGATGACGTGGGATTCCTACGTGGCCTGTAGCCTCAACGTTATTACTTTCAAACTGCACTGTGTATATGAGCAGTTCCTTTCCGTTACTTAAACAGCTATAAAGTAAATCGTGCACTTTAACTGACAGGCTTGGGTGGAGTTTGGCAGCGAGGCGGCTTGGTGGAAATGCAAGCAAGTTCCCCAAGGTGCCTGAAGAAAAAAAACCTTCATATGGGGGTGGCCTTGGGTTGCCCTCTTATTAAGTGCCCTGGAGACTCAGTAACGTCCACGAGGAGTCTCAGGTGTGGCCCAGAATGAAAGAAAGGAAGAGAGAGGAAACGCAAAGGAGAAAACAAAAGGAGAGAGAGAAAAACAAAATCCAAGCAGATCTGATGGAGTGAAACCAACGAGGGAAGGCGCAGGTTGCCCAGCTGTGGGAAATTGCCCCGAGGGGCGCGACCTGCCCTGCCCACCTGCGCCTGGAGTTGAGCGGGACCTTTTCTGCGAATGCTCTGTCTGCTAATAGCCGGCAGTCTGAAAAGTATTGCGGAGCGAAGGACAGAGGCCAACGTTCAGAGAGGAAGCAGGGCCAGTTTGATCCTTTACGGCTGATTCTGTGGCTGTTTCTGCGCCTCGGACCGGCCGCCCCCTCGAGTACCGTAATTACAGCCCACGCACCCGCACCCCACGTCGCATTTCTTGACCTCAGGCCCCAGCCCTGAGATTTTCCTGCAGAGAAAGTCCCGGAGGCAGCCTGCACTCCCGGCGAGAAGCGTCCAAGTGCGGCCAGGTGTGCCAGGTAAGGCCCAGGCACGGGCAGCTCGGATGGGTGGGAAGCGCCAGCCTCAGTCCCTTCGTCTAGGTGGGCAAGTGTGTTTATTTCAAACTGAGATCGAGAAGCGGGAGCTTTGAGTGTCTGCGGGAGGTAAAAAGTTAGCGTGCCAAGCACAGGGCACTTACTTGTTCTTTCCAGCAGGGGCAGCTTTCCCCCTCCCTCTAGCTCACGTCCATCCTTACCCGCCCCTGCACCTCCCCTCCCCCTTCCTGCTTCCCGCTCCCCCATTCCCGGGTGGGAGAAGGTTCTACTCCCAAAGGGGATGCTCGGGCTCCTTGGAGCCCAAAGAGCTACGCCGCTGCCGCCGCTGCCGTAGTAACAGCTGCACTCTGTTCCCAGGCTGCCGACCCAGGGTTTCTTAAGGGCGCCCTTCCCTGCGTCCGCCTGCCTTTCCCTCTCCTCGGGCTCCTGCAGCTCTCGCCCTCTTGCTGGGTGGCCCCCCAACCCTTATCTCCCGAGCTGATGTTCACCTTTGACTTCCCTTCCTCCCTCTCAGGTACAGGTTGGTTTTTTTTTTCTTTCTTTTTTTGCGGTACGCGGGCCTCTCACTGTTGTGGCCTCTCCCGTTGCGGAGCACAGGCTCCGGACGCGCAGGCTCAGCGGCCGCGGCTCACGGGCCCAGCCGCTCCGCGGCATGTGGGATCTTCCCGGACCGGGGCACGAACCCGTGTCCCGTGAATCGGCAGGCGGACTCTCAACCACTGCGCCACCAGGGAAGCCCACAGGTTTTTGTCTTCACCGTTTAGCTTACTTCCTCCCTTACCCTGTCCTTTCCCTCCCTTCCTCTGCCTTGTTCCTTTTCGAGTCACTTTCCTCAGCTCCCTCCCTCGCCATGGGAAGCATGTGAGGTCAGTAAAACCCGGGCCTGCTGGGGATTGAGGAAGAGATCCTAGAAATACGTAAATTTAGGACACACTTCATTGACATATTAAACAGAGCACAGGTAATGTACTTGGGCCTTTCTGATGACTCCGGTGGGCAGTGTTGTTCCATCTAAAATGTGCCTGAGGGAACTTTGCGGCTTGAGTGCGCTTTGGGTCAGTGCGGTTTGGTCCTCAACTCTGCTGATTCAGAAGCTCGATCTTTTGGGTTCACTTGGAGGAATCATGCACGGCAAAGTAGAATCACGCTGTAACATTCACGAGAGAATAAGGGCAAAACCGAAGTACCAATGTATTCATCACTGGGGTGGGGGTGGGGGTAAACCTTTTGGTGTCAGAGACTCTGCAGAGATGCTCGCCAGTCCTGTTGCTTCTTCCTGGGCAGGTGGGGAGACTAGATTCCCCAGCCTCACCTGCTGTTAGGTGGAACCATGGGATTGAGTTCCAGACAACGGAATGTGGGCAGAAGTGACATATGCCACTTCCAGACCTGGCCATAAAATGTCCCAAGTGCTGGAAGTGAGGGACTGCAATGGAGGAGACACACAATGGAAGGGTCTGGGATCCTGAGTCACCACGTGGGAGAGTGCCACCAGGAGAGATGCCTGACTCACACCAAACTGTGATGTGGGTGAGAAATTAACTTTTAGTGTGTTCAGATACTGAGCTTTAGAGATAGTTTACTTCATAAGGTAGCGTTAGTATATCTTTCTAGGGGAAAAGTAACTTGTTCCCACTGTTCCAAAAACTCTCTCCCTCATCCCAGGGCACACGAGAAACCTCATCCTCAGAGGCTTCCTTGGTGAGAAGGACATGGAACAAAGGCTTCAGAGGTAGTTTGTTGAGGCTGCAGTGCAACTTAAGCATTTCTGCCTTTACTTAGGAGGTGCTGGAAAGGAATTGACGGAAGTAAGATGGGGAAGGCATTCAGATGGTTGCTCTCCAAGCATAGGACATGTCCTGATCGTCTGTTCACCTTTTGATTTAGGAGTAGGGAGTGGAGTAGTATGAGAAACAGGGGGATGTTGAACCTAGTTGGAAGTGTGGAATGAGGTTGGAAGTGCTCAGATTTAAAGACATCATGCAGTGTCATGCCAAGACAGAGAAGATGCTGGGCTGGCTAGGAGGGGATGGACAAAGCTGTGGGTCAAGTCAGCATGAGTTAAGTTCCAGGTGTACATATCCTGCTGCCTGGTGCCCATCTCCACGTGGTTGTCTTCCACTTGGAGACATTCCAAGTAGAACAGGTCCCAAACCATTCCTCCCTAAGCCCACCCCATGTCAATAAACGTCTCTTCTATTCTCCCGCTTTAGAGTTAGTCTGAACTCCTCTCTTCCGCTCCTGCCCCACATCTAATCCTTTGGCAAATTCTGTATGCTCTTCCTTCTAAATATACCAAAAAATCAGCTACCTCTTGCCATCCAGCTGCTACCACCCTGGGCCAAACTGCCATCATTTCTTGCCTACGTTATCACAAAGCCTTCCTAACTGGTCTCCCTGCTTCCATCCTTGCTCTGCTATTGTATATTCTCCCCACAGCAGTCATAATATTTTTTTAGACTTAAATTTTTTATTAAAGTATAGTTGACTTACAATATTATATTAGTTTCAGGTGTACAACATGGTGGTTCAATATTTTTATAGATTATACTCCATTTAAAGTTATCATAAAACAATGGCCGTATTTCCCTGTGCTGTACAATATATCCTGGTTACTTATTTTATACATGGCCGTTTGTATCTCTTAATTCCATACTTCTATCTTGCCCCCTCCCTCTCCCCACTGGTAACCTCTCGTCTGTTCTCTTTATCTGTGAATCTGTTTCTGTTTCGTTATATACATTCATTTTATTTTTTTACATTCTACGTATAAGTGATGGAGTTTCTTTCTCTGACTTATTTCACTAAGCATAATACCCTCTAGGTCCATCAACATTGTTGCAAATGGTAGAATTTCATTCCTTTTTTTTTTTTTTTTTTAGGTTCTCTAGAATTTTTTTTTTAATTTTTTAAATTAAAAAAAAATTTTATTTTATTTATTTTTTTATACAGCAGGTCCTTATTAGTTATCAGTTTTATACACATCAGCGTATACATGTCAATCCCAATTGCCCAACTCATCACACCACCTTCCCCACCCCCTGCCACTTTCCCCCCTTGGTGTCCATACATTTCTTCTCTACTTCTGTGTCTCTGTTTCTGCCCTGCAAACAGGTTCATCTGTACCATTTTTCTAGGTTCCACATATATGCGTTAATATACGATATTTGTTTTTCTCTTTCTGACTTACTTCACTCTGTATGACAGTCTCTAGATCCATCCACGTCTCAACAAATGACCCAATTTTGTTCCTTTTTATGGCTGAGTAATATTCCACTGTATATATGTACCACATCTTCTTTATCCATTCGTCTGTCGATGGGCGTTTAGGTTGCTTCCATGTCCTGGCTATTGTAAATAGTGCTGCAATAAACATTGGGGTGCATGTGTCTTTTTGAATTATGGTTTTCTCTGGGTCTATGTCCAGTAGTGGGGTTGCTTGGTCATATGGTACTTCTATTTTTAGTTGTTTAAGGAACCTCCATACTGTTCTCCATAGTGGCTGTATCAATTTACATTCCCACTAACAGTGCAAGAGGGTTCCCTTTTCTCCACACCCTCTCCAGCATTTGTTGTTTGTAGATTTTCTGATGATGCACATTCATACTGGTGTGAGGTGATACCCCATTGTAGTTTTGATTTGCATTTCTCTAATAATTAGTGATGCTGAGCAGCTTTTCATGTACTTCTGGCCATCTGTATGTCTTCTTTGGAGAAATGTCTATTGAGCTCTTCTACCCATCTTTGGATTGGGTTGATTGTTTTTTTAATATTGAGCTGCATGAGATGCTTGTATATTTTGGAGATTAATCCTTTGTCAGTTGCTTCATTTGAAAATATTTTCTCCCATTCTGAGGGTTGTCTTTTCGTCTTGTTTGTAGTTTCCTTCGCTTTGTAAAAGCTTTGAAGTTTCATTAGGCCCCATTTGTTTATTTATGTTTTTATTTCCATTATTCTAGGAGGTGGATCAAAAAAGATCTTGCTGTGATTTATGTCAAAGAGTGTTCTTCCTATGTTTTCCTCTAAGACGTTTTTTTTTTTTTTTTTTTTTTTTTTGTGGTACGCGGGCCTCTCACTGTTGTGGCCTCTCACATTGCAGAGCACAGGCTCCAGACGCGCAGGCTTAGTGGCCATGGCTCACGGGCTCAGCTGCTCCGCGGCATGTGAGATCTTCCCGGACTGGGGCATGAACCCGTGTCCCCTGCATCGGCAGGCGGACTCTCAACCACTGCACCACCAGGGAAGCCCTCCTCTAAGACCTTTATAGTGACTGGTCTTACATTTAGGTCTCTAAACCATTTTGACTTTATTTTTGTGTATGGTGTTAGGGAGTGTTCTAATTTCATTCTCTTACATGTAGCTGTCCTGTTGTCCCAGCACCACTTATTGAAGAGACTGCCTTTTCTCCATTGTGTATCCTTGTCTCCTTTGTCATAGATTAGTTGACCATAGGTATGTCGGTTTATCTCTGGGCTTTGTATCCTGTTCCATTGATCTATATTTCTGTTTTTGTGCCAGTACCATATTGTCTTGGTTACTGTAGCTTTGTAGTATAGTCTGAAGTCGGGGAGTCTGATTCCTCCAGCTCTGTTTTTTCCCCTCAAGACCACTTTGGCTATTCAGGGGCTTTTGTGTCTCCATACAAATTTTAAGATTTTGTGTTCTAGTTCTGTAAAAAATGCCATTGGTAATTTGATAGGGATTGCACTGAATCTGTAGATTGCTTTGGGTAATATAGTCATTTTCACAATATTGATTCTTACAATCCAAGAACATGGTGTATCTCTCCATCTGTTGGTATCATCTTTAATTTCTTTCATCAGTGTCTTATAGTTTTCTGCATACAGGTCTTTTGTCTCCCTAGGTAGGTTTATTCCTAGGTATTCTATTCTTTTTGTTCCAGTGGTAAATGGGAGTGTTTCCTTAATTTCTCTTTCAGATTTTTCATCATTAGTGTATAGGAATGTAAGAGATTTCCATGCATTAATTTTGTATCTTGCAACTTAACCAAATTCATTGATTAGCTCTAGTAGTTTTCTGGTGGCATCTTGAGGATTCTCTATGTATAGTATCATGTCATCTGCAAACAGTGACAGTTTTACTTCTTCCTTTCCAATTTGGATTCCTTTTATTTCTTTTTCTTCTCTCATTGCTGTGGTTAGGACTTCCAAAAGTATGTTGAATAATAGGGGTGAGAGTGGACATCCTTGTCTTGTTCCTGATCTTAGAGGAAATGCTTTCAGTTTTTCACCATTGAGAATGATGTTTGCTGTGGGTTTGTTGTATATGGCCTTTATTATGTTGAGGTAGGTTCCCTCCATGCCCACTTTCTGGAGAGTTTTTAATCATAAACGGGTGTTGGATTTTGTCGAAAGCTTTTTCTGCATCTATTGAGATGATCATATGGTTTTTATTCTTCAATATGTTAATATGGTGTATCACATTGATTGCTTTGCATATATTGAAGAATCCTTGCATGTCTGGGTTAAATCCCACTTGATCATGGTGTATGATCCTTTTAATGTGTTGTTGGATTCTGTTTGCTAGTATTTTGTTGAGGATTTTTGTATCTATATTCATCAGTGATATTGGTCTGTCATTTTCTTTTTTTGGAGTATCTTTTTCTGGTATTGGTGTCAGGGTGATGGTGGCCTCATAGAATGAGTTTGGGAGTGTTTCTTCCTCTGCAGGTTTTTGGAAGAGTTTGAGAAGGATGGGTGTTAGCTCTTCTCTAAATGTTTGATAGAATTCACCTGTGAAGCCATCTGGTCCTGGACTTTTGTTAGTTGGAAGATTTTTAATCACAGTTTCAATTTCATTACTTGTGATTGGTCTGTTCATATTTTCTCTTTCTTCCTGGTTCAGGCTTGGAAGGTTATACCTTTCTAAGAATTTGTCCATTTCTTCCAGGTTGTCCATTTTATTGGCATAGGGTTGCTTGTCGTAGTCTCTTAGGATGCTTTGTATTTCTGTGGTGTCTGTTGTAACTTCTCCTTTTTCATTTCTGATTTTATTGACTTGAGTCCTCTCCCTCTTTTTCTTGATGAGTCTGGCTAATGGTTTATCAGTTTTGTTTATCTTCTCAAAGAACTAGGTTTTAGTTTTATTGATCTTTACTATTGTTTTCTTTGTTTCTATTTCATTTATTTCTGCTCTGATCTTTATGATTTCTTTCATTCTACTAACTTTGGGTTTTGTTTGTTCTTCTTTCTCTAGTTCCTTTAGGTGTAAGGTTAGGTTGTTTATTTGAGATGTTTGTTGTTTCTTGAGGTAGGATTGTATTGCTATGAACTTCCCTCTTAGAACTGTTTTTACTGCATCCCACAGGTTTTGGGTCGTCATGTTTTCATTGTCATTTGTCTCTAGGTATTTTTTGATCTCCTCTTTGATTTCTTCAGTGATATCTTGGTTATTTAGTAACGTATTGTTGAGCCTCCATGTGTTTGTGTTTTTTACGTTTTTTTTCCCTGTAATTCATTTCTAATCTCATACTGTTGTGTTCAGAAAAGATGCTTGATATGATTTCAATTTTCTTAAATTTACTGAGGGTTGATTTGTGACCCAAGATGTGATCTCTTCTGGAGAATGTTCAGTGCACACTTGAGAAGAAAGTGAAATCTGCTGTTTTAGGATGGAATGTCCTATAAATATCAATTAAATCTGTCTGGTCTATTGCATCATTTAAAGCTTGTGTTTCTTTATTAATTTTGTTTGGATGGTCTGTCCATTGGTGTAAGTGAGGTGTTAAAGTCTCCCACTATTATTGTGTTACTGTCGATTTCCTCTTTTATAGCTGTTAGCCGTTGCCTTATGTATTGAGCCTTATGTATGTTGGATGCATATATATTTATAATTGTTATATCTTCTTCTTGGATTGATCCCTTGATCATTATGTAGTGTCCTTCCTTGTCTCTTATAACATTCTTTATTTTAAAGTCTATTTTATCTGATGTGAGTATTGCTACTCCAGCTTCTTTTTTGATTTCCATTTGCATGGAATATCTTTCCCCATCCCCTCACTTTCCGTCTGTATGTGTCCCTAGGTCTGAAGTGGGTCTCTTGTAGACAGCATATATACGGGTCTTGTTTTTGTATCCTTTCAGCAAGCCTGTGTCTTTTGGTTGGAGCATTTAATCCATTTTCATTTAAGGTAATTATCGATATGTTTGTTCTTATTACCATTTTCTTAATTGTTTTCGGTTTGTTTTTGTAGGTCCTTTTCTTCTTTTGTGTTTCCCACTTAGAGAAGTTCCTTTAGTATTTGTTGTAGAGCTGGTTTGGTGGTGCTGACTTCTCTTAGCTTTTGATTGCCTGTAAAGCTTTTGATTTCTCCATTGAATCTGAATGAGATCCTTGCCGGGTAGAGTAATCTTGGTTGTAGGTTCTTCCCTTTCATCACTTTAAGTATGTCATGCCACTGCCTTCTGGCTTGTAGAGTTTCTGCTGAGAAATCAGCTGTTAACCTTGTGGGAGTTTCCTTGTATGTTATTTGTCGTTTTTCCCTTGCAGCTCTCAATAATTTTTCTTTGTCTTTAATTTTTGCTAATTTGATTACTATGTGGCTCGGCGTGTTTCTCCTTGGGTTTATCCTGCCTGGGACCCTCTGCGTTTCCTGGACTTGGTGTCTATTTTCTTTTACATGTTAGGGAAGTTTTCGGCTATAATCTCTTCAGATATTTTCTTGGGTCCTTTTTCTCTCTCTTCTCCTTCTGGGACCCCTGTAATGCAAATATTGTTGTATGTAATGTTGTCCCAGAGATCTCCTGGGCTGTCTTCATTCCTTTTCATTCTTTTTTCTTTATTCTGTTCTGCAGCAGTGAATTCCACCATTCTGTCTTCCCGGTCACTTATCCGTTCTTCTGCCTCTGTTACTCTGCTATTGATTCCTTCTAGTGTAGTTTTCATTTCATTTATTGTATTGTTCATCTCTCTTTGTTTGTTCTTTAATTCTTCTAGATCTTTGTTAAACATTTCTTGCATCCTCTCGATCTTTGCTTCCATTCTTTTTCCGAGGTCCTGGATCATCTTCACTATCATTATTCTGAATTCTTTTTTCTGGAAGGTTGCCTATGTCCACTTCATTTAGTTGTTTTTCTGGGGTTTTATCTTGTTCCTTCATCTGGTACATAGCCCTCTGCCTTTTCGTCTTGTCTATCTTTCTGTGAATGTGGTTTTTGTTCCACAGGCTGCAGGATTGTAGTTTTTCTTGCTTCTGCTGTCTGCCCTCTGGTGGATGAGGCTATCTCAGAGGCTTGTGCAAGCTTCCTGATGGGAGGGACTGGTGGTGGGTAGAGCTGGCTGTTGCTCTGGTGGGTAGAGCTCAGTAAAACTTTAATCTGCTTGTCTGCTGATGGCTGGTGCTGGGTTCTCTCCCTGTTGGTCATTGGCCTGAGGCGACCCAATGCTGGAGCCTACCCGGGCTCTTTGGTGGAGCTAATGGCAGAGTCTGGGAGGGCTCACGCCAAGGAGCACTTCCCAGAACTTCTCCTGCCAGTGTCCTTGTCCTCATGGTGAGACACAGCCACCCCCTGCCTCTGCAGGAGACCCTCCAACACTTGCAGGTAGGTCTGGTTCAGTCCCCTACAGGGTCACTGCTCCTTTCCCTGGGTCCCGATGTGCACACAACTTTGTGTGTGTGCTCCAAGAGTGGCGTCTCTGTTTCCCCCAGTCCTGTCAACGTCCTGCAATCAAATCCTGCTAGCCTTCAAAGTCTGATTCTCTAGGAATTCCTCCTCCCATTGCTGTACCCCCAGGTTGGGAAGCCTGACGTGGGGCTCAGAACCTTCACTCCAGTGGGTGGACTTCTGTGGTATAAGTGTTCTGGCGTTTGTGAGTCACCCACCCAGCAGTTATGGGATTTGCTTTTATTGTGCTTGCACCTCTCCTACCATCTCATTGTGGTTTCTCCTTTGTCTTTGAATGTGGGGTATATTTTTTGGTGAGTTCCAGTGTCTTCCTTTTGATGATTGTTCAGCAGTTATTTGTGATTCCGGTGTTCTGCAGTTTGTGAGTCACCCACCCAGCAGTTATGGGATTTGCTTTTATTGTGCTTGCACCTCTCCTACCATCTCATTGTGGTTTCTCCTTTGTCTTTGAATGTGGGGTATATTTTTTGGTGAGTTCCAGTGTCTTCCTTTTGATGATTGTTCAGCAGTTATTTGTGATTCCGGTGCTCTCACAAGAGGGAGTCGGTTCTCCTCATTCTTTTTAAATGGCTGAGTAATAGTCCACTGTGTGTATATACCACGTCTTTAAAAACATTTTTTAAAAATTTTATATTGGAGTACAGTTGATTGACAATGTTGTGTTAGTTTCAGGTGTACAGCAAAGTGATTCAGTTATACATAGAAATGCATCTATTTTTTTTTCAAATTCTTATTCCATTTAGGTCATTACAGAGTATTGAGCAGAGTTCCCTGTGCTGTACAGTAGGTTCTTGTTGGTTATCTGCTTTAAATATAGCAGTGTGTGTACATGTCAACCTCAACCTCCCAGTCTATCCCTCCCCACCCCGGCCCCCGTAATATTTTTATTTAAAAGTGGAGATCAGATCATGTTGCTTAAAGTCTCCAAATGCTTGCCACCATGCTGAAGATGAAGTCCACAGTTCTTATCGAGGCCAAGCCGGCCCGCCTGATCTGGGTGGCGCCGCCTCTGGATCTCATCTCTTCCTGTTGCCTCCTCCAGCAGATGGGGTCAGTGCCCTACTCACACCCCTGCCCACACCCAGAGGCCACCTGCTAACACTGCCCTGGGCTCCAGTGGTCTTTGTGCATCTGCCTGGAGGTCTTCTATGGCCTCAGGGGCAGCTTCCAGAAGCCATCTTCAGCAGTGAGGCAGGAGTGAGAAAATACTCAGCTTACTGACTGGTCACTGGGGCAGGTCTGAGGCATGTCCCATGTATTCTCAGAGGTCCCCAGCAGGACTGAGCCTCAGTGGCCCAAACTGAGACACCCACTCATTAATGTCCCATTGTTAGCTTTCCTTCCTTCCCTCTCTCTCTTCCCCACTCTCTCTTAGTGCTTCCTAAGATCACCTCCAGAAACCCCTTGTACCCATATCCTTGTCTCAGGAAGTATGAAAACGAAGACACCTCTCACTCCACTCCAGCCACACCAGCTTCCTGTCTCTAGAACACATCGAACACCCCACCACCCAGAGCCTTTGCATATTCTGTTTCCTCTGCCTGGAATACTCTCTCCCTCGAGTCTTTCCAGTCTCTGCTCAAATACCATCTTCTCTGACTTCTGTGCAAAGTAGGAACTCTGACTCTTATGAGTCACTCTCTATCTCCTTTGCCTGCTTTCTTTCTCTTTTTGTCATCAATGGCTAACAGACTCATTGCATGTTAATTTATTTATTGACTGTCTCCCTCCAGCAAAAGGTAAGCTTCACGAGAAGAGGGACTTAGTCTGTTCTGTTTTGTTCATTGCTATATTCCCAGCCAGTGTGAAGAATGGTTCCTGGCACACAGTAGGTGTCTAGGAACTGTTTACTGAGTAAATGGTCATAGAGATGGATAATAAGGAGAAAAGAATGGAAAGAATATTTGTAACCATAGTCACCAGCGTACAACTTGGCTTTATTGATCTTTGTTGGTAATTGCTCAGAGTCTACCAGATGGGAATGTTACGACTGTATAAGAAAGATCTTGGGACGTACTCAATTTCCAATTTTCTATAAAAGAATTTGAGGCTTTCCCAAATGAAAGTGTAGAGAGTTGATTTCACAAGTATCTCTGCTTCCTGACTTTTGATATAAGAAGTATTTTAGATCCTTATTATAGCATCGTTCACAAATTCTTTCAATTTAGAAAGTCCTATTTTAAAAGTAGAAAATAGCAGACTTTTACCACTATGCACTTAACATGGTTCTGTCAAGGGCAGGAGACATTCAGACACTGGATTTCTAGGTGCCACCTTACAGGCTGGTGCCAACGAAGAAGAGAATAAGCTTAAAAAATGTGGAGAGTAGCTCCTGAATCTGTCCTACCAGATGAGGGGTCAACTGGAGCTCTTTTCCTCATCATCTGTTGGCTTTCTTGGCACTCTGTCCCCATGGGCATGACCTGGGTCCCACCTCCATTTTATGTCCTCCTTGTGGCCCTCGCTTAAATGTCTCAGGGAGAAACCTGCCCTGACCGCCAACTGCGTGGTGATTCTCTTCCATGGTGTGCAGTTGTTTTGCTCGGTGGCATTTAGCATTACCTGTAGGCACATATTTATTTCTTGCCCTTTCTTGAATGTCCTCTACCTTCCTAGAGTATAAGCCCCCGGAGGGCAGGACCGTGTCTGTTTTGTCACGACTGCATGAAGAGTGCCTGGCACACAGTAGACACTCCGTTATTATTTGATGGATGCCAGAATGAAAGAGCATGTGAAGGAAGGGAGGCAGGAACCAGGGAGCCGGGTGGCGATGTGCTCAAGGTCAGATCATCAGCCAGGCTCAGGACCCAGGCCTTGTGACTCCCGCTCTGAGCCCTCCTCCGAGTCCTGCTCTGCACTTCAGCAAAGCTTTTAATCACGCTGCTGACAGGCAGGGTCATCCGAGAAAGCAGAAAGAAGAGAAGAAAAATGAGGCACAGGAGGGTGGAACGGAGAATCCAGGCTCTTTTAGCAGCCACTCATCCTTATTTCTGGCTGGAGTATTGGCACCTTTAAAAGCCTTGGCTGTCCTCCCCAACCTCCTCACTCAATCACAAACCACAGTGCCTAGAAAAAAATAAAGGGGAAAAAATCAATATGCTAAATCTTCCTTGGGCTCAGTAGCAGCTCCTTCTGCAGCTTCCCTCGCTGGCCACAGAACTAAGCTCTCCCGGGCTCGGACTTGACTCCAGGGGCGGGGACCTTGCACATTAAAAATATGCCCCCACCCAACCCATTCCCAGCCTGGAGAAGACCGGGAGGTGAGCCTCAGGACTGCCCCGCCTTCCCAGCTCTGAGTCTCTGTCTGCTGATTCTCACCTGCCCTCTCGTGCAGTCTGCGCTCCATTTCCTTCCCTCTCAGCCCTCACTGTAAGGTTTTCCATTCACAACTCATCCCTAGATCCCCCTCGTTTTGGTGAGTAGGGAGGGAAAGGGAAAGGGAGCATTGTTATCTGCAGGTAGATGGGTCGAGAGGAGAATCCTATTTGGAAAATATCAAAAATGGCGTATTTTCATTTCTCCTTTAAATCATCTTACTTGCAACAATCTCCCTTCAAGTCTGAGTCACAGAGTTTACTGCCCCAGGAAAAGAGAAGGTGGGTAGAACTGAGAGGCAACTTGACCACCTTTGGGTATCGAATCCTCGCTACTTTGACCTCTTAGTCAAGAGCTTGATCTTGAAAGCTAGGATTTATGGGACCAGAAGAGGATTTTCTAGATTCTCGAAACCTGGATAGGTCTTCTAACATCTGAAGAGCCGTGCCTGGTTGGAGAGATGGGTGAGTTTTAGAAAAGGGAGGTCCACATCAGAGAGAAGACCTATCCAGGTTGAGGGGAGACTGAGCTAGGATGAGGGATCAGGTGGGTTCTCGTTGCCCGTTTCGAGGGGTGGAAAGCCTTCAGTGTGTGTGTGTGTGTTTGTGTGTGTGTGTGTGTAGGTGGAGGACTGGGGAGAGAAACAGGTAGTTATGGGGGAGCTGAGAAGGTTAAAGTGAAGGGTGGCCTTGTGACACATGTACCCGGACACACCTTAGAGGAGGCTACCTGTTCCCGGTCGAAGACCCACCTGTCCAAGGTGACAAAAGAGAGGTCATAAGGCGTTGACGGAGGAAGTGGCTGCATGAAGGACCCTGAGGCGGCACTTCTGGGTCCCCTTGGCCGGCTCGGGAAGAGCACAGCATCCGGAAGTTCTTCCCTGGCCAAGAGGGGATGCAGACAGTGCTGGGGGCAGGTGGAAGCTTGGGGTTGGCAGAAGACACTGCCCTGGGCGGAGACATTGAGACCAGGGCAAATGGCTGGGACCCGTCCTCCTTCTCAGTCCCCTTTGCAGATTCCTCTTTATCTCTAAGCTCTGGAATTCCTGTCTATACTCAACTCCTTTAGTGATATCATCCGTTGTCACGGCTTTAAACACTTCCCATACACAACAAATCTCAATCATACGTCTCCATCTTTGCTCTTCCTTGAACTCGGACCCTTAAAGGCAGTTCCTTCCTTAACACTTCTGCTTGCACAGAACTGAAGTCCGTGCCCTCTTGTCCCCTCAGAAAGCCTCCCCTTCAGCCTCTTCTCTTACAGGGAAATGCCAGTCTTCCAATTGCTTAGCCAAAAGCCACAGAGTGGCCTCGACTTCTTTATCTCTCATACCATTCGTGCTGCGACCCTGGGCCATGCACTGTCATCGTTCACCAGGATTTTTGCAGTTGCCTTCCAACTCACCTCTCTTTGCCCACGCCTGCTCCCCTGTAGCCTGTCTCCCGCCAGCAGCTGTACTGGGACTTTTAAAATGTATGTCACTTCTCTGCTCGAAGTCCCCAAAGTCTTCTCATCTCACTGTGAAAGCAAAACTCCTTCCCCCGGCGCACCGGGTCTGCCACACTCTGGCTGCCTCTCACCCTCGCCCCCTCCAGCCCAGCCGTCAGGAGTCCCTGCCCTCCCTGCTCCACGTCGTGCCCGCTCTGGCCTCCAGGCCTGTGCCTTTGCTCTTCTGCCTGACTGGAAGGCCCTGCCCCCAGAATCGGTCCTGCACTTTCTTCAGGACTCAGCTTCAAATGTCTTATTAGTAGGCTCTTCCGTGGCCACCCCATGTGAAAGAACAGCCCCGCCCTGCACTCTCTGTCTCCCTTAACCTGCCTCTCCCGCCCGCATAATCACCCATCTCCCCCTGACATATTACGTATTGGGAGTCTATATATCATCTGTTGCACATCCCGCAGAATATAAGGTCCATGAGGCCAGAGGGTAGGGACTTTGTCCACTGCTGTCTATCCAGCCCCTGGAACATAGTACTGGGACATAGTAGGAGCTCGATCAATAGTATTTGAGTGAAATGATTCAGTGAAGTCTGCCCCCCATCTCTGCTACCATAAGGCCCTGAATACTCTCTACTTTTCCACACAGCATCCTTGGAAGGAACTAGGTGTGGAGGAAATCTGAACTA
This sequence comes from Lipotes vexillifer, assembly GCF_000442215.2. Taxonomy (NCBI): domain Eukaryota; kingdom Metazoa; phylum Chordata; class Mammalia; order Artiodactyla; family Lipotidae; genus Lipotes; species Lipotes vexillifer. The sequence continues at coordinate 7,179,184 of NW_006793703.1, forward strand.
CTGAGCTTCACACCACAAAGAGGATGAGTGATTAAAACAAAGAAACAAACAACCCAGACCATTTTAGGCAAAGTAAACTATGAAACTATACACTGCTCAAATTTTAATTTTGTTTCTCTTCAGAGTTACCCAATGGGATGGGGGCTGATGGTGAACAGCAGATCAGTTACAGGAAGTAAAAAATCTGCCTTTTCTTGGCACGTCTGTGTGAATGTAGAAATAAGCATATCTCTGCACACGTGGCTCCTTCCCCCGAGTTCAAGGGCGCGTGTGACGCTACAGAGGGTGCATGAGACAAATTCTGTGTCTCCAAAAGCCCGCGAGCTAGCTAGGGTGCTGCGATACGTATTATGGAGTTTGGAGACATCTGTGGGAAAGTGTGCAGCCAGATTTCGTGGTAAATAACCACAAAGTCTGTCAACGGGTTTCACTGGAGTAGGAGGACCGCTCCTGCGTGCTGGGCTGTGGAGGGGGCAGCCGAGAAGTCATGCAGCCAGTGGCAGAGCTCGGTCACTTGGCTGGGTGGCCAGGCCTGGAGCAGCTCAGGGGAGGCGTGACGTCACAGGACTTCCTCGTTTCCATTGCTTGGAAGCACTCCTCAGCACAGCTGCTCCGGGGAAGGCTTGAGCAACCATCATAGGGGTTGAAAAGGCTCTGGGGACCACTGGTTGCTGTACTTGGAGGAAAAGAAGGGCTCATCTGAAGTCTTGCAGGAAAGGAATCCATGCCCTGGACGCCGTATCTGGAGTGTGTCGGAGTATCAGCGAACGGGACCTTTATCTCTCTACCTGGTGTTTGTTCCGGGATGTCTAGGCCCAAGCGTTGGGACACACCGTCGCTGTTTTCTGTCTTCAACAGTGCAGTTGTTGCCCTTTGCCCAACTAATGTGGGCTGCACACTATACCTCTTCCTTGTGCTCCCTGACAGGGCACTGATTTATGGGGCTGACTTTCTGATCAGAGCTGCACTTACGCTTTCACGTGGATATGTGGGCTGCACAGGCCAGGCCTCTCCGAAAAATCTCTGCAAATGCGAAGCAGCCCTAGGTGGTTCCCATATTAGCGATCTATTGCTGAGTAACAAATTACCCCCAACACTTAGCGATTTGAAACTGCAAACATCCGTTGTCTCACAATTCCTGTGGGTCAGGCATCTGGGAGTAGTTGAGCTGGTGTCTGGCTCAAGGTCTCACAGGCTGCAGTCAAGGTGTCGGTCTGGGCTGCAGCCTCATCCCAAGGCTCCAAGGGCCACTTCGAAGCTCACCTGGGTGGCTATCCACAGGCCTCGGAAGATGTGCTTCCAGACTCAATCATGTGGGCCTCTCCACGGGGCTGCCCAGTGACGTGAGACCAATAGTTAAAAACATTTAATAAGAAAAAGTAACAGGTGGGTCATTTTAAAAACCTTTTTTTATCAAAGCATAACACAGATTTGAAAAGTGTACAGATCTAAAGTGTACAGCTCAGTGAATTTTCCTAAAATGAACACACCCATGTAACCACTCAGGTCAAGAAATAGAACATGACCAAGAAGCATCCAGAAGCATCCAGAAGCCTAGTTCTCCTGCCAGTCATCACCTTTCTTCTTCCTCCGTAAATGTAGCCGCTACCTAGACTCTGGCACCACATCTGCCTGGGTTTGTTTGTTTTTCTTTCAGCTTTACGGAGGTATAATTGACACATTTGCCTGTTTTTAAACTTATATGTAAATACAATCCTGCGGTACGTGTTTTGCCTCTGGCTTCTTGCTTAACATATGTGTGAGGTCCATTTAAGCTGTAGTATGAAGCTGTAACTCAGTGTATTTCATTACCATAAAGAATTCTGTTATATGAATATACATTATATAACAATATACATTATACAATATACAATATACATTATGTAACAATCTATTCTACCACTGATATACATTTGGGTTATTTCCACTTTTGGGCCAATAAAGACACTACCTACGCTAGGCTCTAAACCTCCTTGTTCATGTCTTTTGATACACACGTGCATGCATTTCTGTTAGCCATCGTGGTAGGCAGATTAATGGTCCACAGAGATATCTACATCCTAATCCCCAGAACCTATGAATATGTTACATTTCATGGCAAAGTGGAATTAGGGTAGCAAATGGAAGTACATTTGATAATCAGCTGACTTTACGATAGGAAGATTATCCTGGATGATCTGGCTGGGCCCAGTGTAATCACAAGTGTCCTTAAAAGTGCAAGTCGGAGAGGGGGCAGAAAAGGAGGTCAGAATGATGCATTCTGAGACCCACCCACCGTTGCTGGCTCTGGGACCATCAGCCAAGGACTGCGGGTGGCCTCTAGAAGCTGAAATGATCAAGGAAAAGGAGTCTTCCCTAGAATCTCCAGAAAGAACACAGCCTTGCTGACACCTTGATTTTAACCCAGGAGACCCATTTTGAACTTCTGAACTGCAGAACCATAAGATAAAAAGATGTACTGTTTTATTCCACTAAGTTTGAGGTAATTTGTTACGGCAGCAATAGAAAACTAATACAATGATGTTCTTGTAAGTAGAATCATTGTATATGTCCATGTTCATCTTTTCTAGACACTGTCAGTTTTCCAATATGGTTACTCCCACCAGGAACGTATGAGTGTTCCCACTGTTCCGCGTCTTTGTCAATGCTTCATCAGCCAGTCCTTTTAACTCTAGCCTTTCTGTTAAGGCATCTCATTTTCATTTCCATTTGCATTTCTCTGATTACTGAGGAGGTTGAGTACCCTTTCGTGTCATTACTAGCCATTTGGATCTCCTCTTTTGGGAAGTGTCTGATGAGATCTCTTGCCATGCGATTCCTTTGTGCTGCTCTAGTAAAGGAGGAATAGAATTTAGAACGTAGCTCTCTAGTTTTCCATTCATAAAACCATTCTGCATTCTCAAGTCACAAAATTGGGATTTTCTTTAATATTTTATAAGGCTTTCTTCTTTTCTTATTCTTCTTTAAAAATAAGAAGGATGGGCCTCCCTGGTGGCGCAGTGGTTAAGAATCCACCTGCCAATGCAGGGGACACGGGTTTGAGCCCCGGTCCGGGAAGATCCCACATGCCGTGGAGCAACTAAGCCTGTGCGCCACAACTACTGAGCCTGCACTCTAGAGCCCACGAGCCACAACTACTGAGCCCGAGTGCCACAACTACTGAAGACTGTGCGCCTAGAGCCCCTGCTCTGCAACAAGAGAAGCCACCGCAATAAGGAGCCCGCGCACCGCAACAAAGAATAGCCCCCGCCCGCCGCAACTACAGAAAGCCCGCACACAGCAACAAAGACCCAGTGCAGCCAAAAATAAAAATAAATAAAATAAATAAACTTATAAAAAAAAAAGATCAATGGAATCTAATAGTGTATTAAAAAAAATAAGAACGAGAAGCAGATTCTAGCCTGTATATCACAATATGGCTAGTTTAGCAAGTTTACAACACAACACGCACACTCACACACAGTTACAAACAGATATGGGACACTGAAAAGAAATATGCAGCAACCATTAAAGCCACTAGCAAATATTTTTTAAAACAGTAGTTGTAAATCCCAATAGACCATCAGGGTTTTATTTATAGATTAATAATCTCTGCATGAGACTATTTCATTCAGAGCCTCTGTGATGAGGGTATTAGGACAAGCCTCAGTATTGAATGTTGAGATCAAAATACGATCTTCCTCAGCTGATATAACTTCCAAAATAAATCATTCATACAGTCGGTGACTCATATAATCCATTCCAACATGCTCTGCTACTTGTTAGGAGATTTTTATTTAATTTAAGCATTTTCATTATTCCAGATTTTTACTGTGCCCTGTGCAGTCCTGAGTCTTGGGCAATTGTTATAATAAGGTTGCTAGTCAGAGGCTGCAGATAAAGAACAGCAATCCAATAATTAAAAGGCAACCAAGGGCTTCCCTGGTGGCGCAGTGGTTGAGAGTCCGCCTGCCGATGCAGGGGACACGGGTTCGTGCCCCGGGCCGGGAAGATCCCACATGCCGCGGAGCGGCTGGGCCCGTGAGCCATGGCCGCTGAGCCTGCGTGCCCGGAGCCTGTGCTCCGCAACGGGAGAGGCTGCAGCAGTGAGAGGCCCACGTACCGCAAAAAAAAAAAAAAAAAAAAAGGCAACCAAGAGTATGATCTGTTGAGTAGCAAAAAATCAGATCTAAAACTGAATGAAGGTGGGCTAAAAGACAAAACTCTTAATGCAAAATATTATTTCCAGTAGTGAACTGATACGTGTTGGGGCTTCTGCGTTACAAAGGGGATTTTGTAAGGTAATCAGACAAACAGCTTTAGGCACAAGAATCTTGACTTTCCTCTTCTTACAATATCACCCCTCAGAATTCCATTTTTTATACTTTCAGGATTCTATTAGACCAGGTTCTGTTCCTTCCTCTTCCTATTTATTCCTTATCTACTACCATTCCTACCTTCAGCATGGCTTTCCATCCTCAGAAAAAGTAAGGTTTTTGAGAGCAAGGACCTGGTCTTTTTCTTTTTTGTACATCTTTCTAAATATCTTTTGGAATTACCCACTCATCTCTGCTTTTATCACCCTAGTTCAAGCCACGGTTTCTCACTTTGCTTCCTGTGGACTCCTGGTCTCTCTACATCTATCCTCACCTCCCCACCATCCCACCCCACCCCAACCCCATCTTACAAACTCTCCACAGAGCAGCCAGATGGATCTTGTTGCCACACAAACCTGATCCTGTCATTTCTGTCCTTAACATGGATTGCCCTTACTCCAAACTCTTGCATGTGACCTGAGAAGCCCTGCCTGGTCTGGCTCTGGCCTGCCTCACCAGCCTCTTCTAGAACCTCTCTGAGCTCCACCTTTCAGATCCTAAAATACACTGTGCTCCTCTCAACCTCAGGGCCTTTGCATACACTATTTCCTTCTGCCTGGCTAATGGCCACCAGTCCTCAGGTCCCTCTGTCTTGGTCTCCTCTTCTTATAAGGATGCTAATCATATTGGGTTAGGACCCCATCCTTATGGTCTCATTTAGAGCTTTAATTACTTCTTTAAAGACCTGTTATGGACTAAATGTTAGTGTTCCTGCAAAATTCATATGTTGAATCTAATTCTCATTGTGATGGTATTTGGAGGTGAGGCCTTTGGGAGGTTATTAGGTCATGATGGTAGAGCCCTCATGAATGGCATTAGTGCTCTTATAAGAGGAGACCAGAGAGCTAGCTAGTTATCTTTTTGCTGTGTGAGGATACAATGAGAAGTCGCCAGTCTGCAGCTTGGAAGAGGGCTCTCATCAGAACCCAACTGTGCTGGCATCCCGATCTCAGACTTCCAGCCTCCAGAACTGTGAGAAATAAATTTCTGGTTGTTTATAAGCCACCCTGTCTATGGCATTTTATTATAGCAGCCTGAGCCAAGACAAGGCCCTATCTCCAAATTCAGTCGCTCTGGGGGTTAGGGTTTCAACATATGAATCTTGGGAAAACACAGTTCAGTCCATAACAGTGCCCAATACTGAATATATTCTGATACACAAGACACAGAGGTCCCTGTCCTCAAGGAGCCCATAGTCTGGGCAGGAGGTGAACAGGTGGAACAGACAATAAATAAGAAAACTAAATGAATACATAATAACAAGTTATAAGAAGTACTCAAAGGAAAAGGCAGGGTATGTTGAGAGAGAAGTGTGAGCACCTATTGTAGACGCAGAAGCTAGGAAGGGCCTCTTTGAGAAGATGCTTTGAAGTTAAGACCTAAAGGCTGAGAAGCAGCTAGCCATGTCAGCGTCTGCTGTTCCCTCCACCAGGGGCAGGCAATCAGGTGGGAAAGAGGTTAGTGTATTTGAGAAGAATGAAAGAGGCCAGGATGATTGAAATGCGGTGAGTGACGCGGAGAGGAACCTATAGGTGAAGTTGGAAAAAGTAGGCAGAGGCAAGATTTCACAGGGCCACGTGGCCCTCATAAGGTTTTAGGTTACAGTAAGGATATTAGGAAGATTTTTAAAGATCTTAACCAGAAGAGCTATGACACAACTGTCACTATGTGAGAATGGACCCTATGGAGGCAACTGTGAAAGCAGGGTTTGCAATCAGGCTACTTTCAGTGAATCCCACGATGGGACTGTAATAACTTAGATTAGCGTGGTGGCAGCAGAGACAGGGAGAAACTGGTTAGAGAGGAAAATCCAGAGTTCAGTTTTGAAGATGCTTGTTTGAGTTGTTTGTGAGACATTCAAGCAGATGTGTCTAGTGGTCAGTTATACAGGCTGGGAGTTGAAAGATGACATGTAGGATGGGGATATATGGAGTCTCCTCTGACCTCAGGGTTAAGGTGTAAAGTCAGCATGTAAAGCCAAAGTGTAAACAATTAGAAACTGCCTTTGAAAAACTCTACTGTCTCTTGAACCTGAGCCTTTGGAAGCCAGAAGCCGGGGTCCACTTCTTTCGCTCTTTGCACTGTGGCCCCTATTCTCATCTCCCTCACTCCCAGCAACATCTTCTCTGGGTTACTGGAAAGCAAAGTCTGGTTTGTGGAAATGGAAAAAATGGAGGAAGGAAGATTTTTTCTTTGCCACGTGGGTAAAGTTGAAATCACTGTTCATGTAATATGGCTTTAGTGTATAAACTTGGGAACCATCAGCAACTGGATGGTTTTTAAAAATATGGAAATGAACAAGGTCACTCAGGGTGAGGGTGAAGCAGAATGGGCGCTGTATTCGTTTCCTAGGGCTGGCGTCACCAAGTACCACAAACTGGGAGCCTTAAAACAAGAGAAATTGGGGCTTCCCTGGTGGCGCAGTGGTTGAGGGTCCACCTGCCGATGCAGGGGACACGGGTTTGCGCCCCGGTCCGGGAAGATCCCACATGCCGCGGAGCGGCTGGGCCCGTGAGCCATGGCCACTGAGCCTGCGCGTCCGGAGCCTGTGCTCCGCAACGGGAGAGGCCACAACAGTGAGAGGCCCGCGTACCGCAAAAAACAAAAAACAAGAGAAATTTATTCTTTCATAGTTCTGGAGACTAGAAGTCAGAGATCAGGGTGTTATCAGGGCTGTGCCCCCTCTGAAACCTGCAGGGCAGAAGCCTTCTTTGCCTCTTCTAGTTTCTGGTGTTGGCTGGCAGTCCTCGGCA
>NW_006793703.1:7186383-7187710 GCF_000442215.2 Lipotes vexillifer
GAAACATCCCTCTGATATCTGCCTCTGTCATCACAAGGCAACCTCCAGGGACTTCCCTGGTGGCACAGTGGTTAAGAATCTGCCTGCCAATGCAGGGGACACAGGTTGGAGCCCTGGTCTGGGAAGATCCCACATGCCATGGAGCAACTAAGCCCGTGCACCACAAATACCAAGCCTGTGCTCTAGAGCCTGCGAGCCACATCTACTGAGCCCGTGCACCACAACTACTGAAGTCCGTGGCCCTAGAGCCCGTGCTCTGCAACAAGAGAAGCCACCACAATGAGAAGCACGCGTACTGCAACAAAGAGTAGCCCCCTCTCACCGCAACTAGAGAGAGCCCGCGCACAGCAATGAAGACCCAGTGCAGCCAACAAAAAATTCTTTTAAATAAACAAAAAAAACAAGGCACCCTCCACTCACATGTCTGTGTCTCCACGGGGCCCTCCATTTCCTGTGTATCTTTCTCTCCTCTTCCTTGAAGGACACCAGCCATACTAGATTAAGGGCCATTGCTATACCAGTATGACCTCATCCTAACTAGTTATATCTACAAAACCCCTGCTTCCAACCAAGCTTACATTCTGAGGTGCTGGAGGTTAGGACTTCAACACACCTTTTGGGGACACAACTGAACCTATAATAAGGGCCCTGGGACAAGTGCTGAGGAACAGCAACATCAGAGGTCAGGAGGGCTGGACAAGCGTGAAAAAATTAGCAGCACGATACCTGTCTTTTCCACTGGGTCTGTGCTCCTGTTTTTTTAAATTTATTTTTAAATTTACTTATTTATTTATTTATTTTGGGCTGCGTTGGGTCTTCGTTTCTGTGCGAGGGCTTTCTCTAGATGTGGCAAGCGGGGGCCACTCTTCATCGCGGTGCGTGGGCCTCTCACTATTGGGGCCTCTCTTGTTGCGGAGCACAGGCTCCAGACGTGCAGGCTCAGTAGCTGTGGCTCACGGGCCCAGTTGCTCCGCGGCATGTGGGATCTTCCCAGACCAGGGCTCGAACCCGTGTCCCCTGCATTAGCAGGCAGATTCTCAACCACTGCGCCACCAGGGAAGCCCCGTGCTCCTGTTAACATGTCTGTCTTTCCCTTCAGAATGTGAGACCCATAAAGACAGGGGCTGCCCCTCTCTTGCCCACCACGGTCCCCCAGCTGTGGGTCGAAAATGTTATTTTTATCGTGACTTCCTAAACCACAGTCTTCATTTCTTATAGGAAAATTAAAAATTTCCAGAGACATTTCACCAACGATCTCATAACTTTCCAAAATGGTCTTCTCCTTTCTGACCACATCTATATTTATTCAGGTTCCATTGGCATTCCT
>NW_006793703.1:7187979-7207418 GCF_000442215.2 Lipotes vexillifer
AGTGCAGTTGTTGGGAACCGCTCCACAACCTCGGGGTGCAAGATGGTCACACCTCTTTTCTCTAATTCATTGCTCAAGTGTCTAAAGGACGACTTAGCTGAAAGCAGGTGACTCTCTTAGGAATTTTCACTCCCCTTCCAGGGATTCTGGAGGTTTATACAGTGTCAAGAGGATATGACTCTGTATGGTATGGTCTCCATACCCAAGAGGAGACAAAAGTTATTTCATCGGATTTCTACTGCAGTTGAGTCTCGTGACCACAAGGTGTCGCTGTTGAGGACTTGTTCTGAGCCATCTGACCACAGATGCTGGTTTGCTCTGGACCAATCCTCCTAGAAGGCTCAGATCCCGTCACCATCTGCTGTGGGTTCTTACGGAGAACAATCCCACGTCCTCAGTGCTGTATTCTATAAAAGTGTCCCCAGCCTCTTCTAGCTGGTCTCTCTGCTTTCATTCTGGCTCTAATGAATTATCCTAAAAGTGGAGAGGAAAAGCAGTTTCCAAGACTCTGGAGGAAAGAATTGGTGGTAGAGTTGGGTGAAAAAAGTACGTTAAAGATGCTGTTTTGCTCATGAAACTTTTGCATTAAATTGTGTCAAATAGCCATAGAGTGAAGTCTTGAGTTATAATTTATGGTGTATATCTCTATCAAATTGGGTTCACCCAGAACATTGGGAGAAAAAAGAATAATCACTAGAGAGCATAGAGGACAATTACCGACTTCCCTGTTTGCAAGAGTCTAGAATAGAGAAACGAGCTCCGGATGTGGGATAAGAAGACCTGAGGTCCAGTCCTTGTTCTGCAGTATTTTAGCTACATGAATTTGAAAAGTCACTCAGTTTCTTTGACCTTGACGCCCAAATCTGTAAACTCAGGGCAATGCCAGTCCTTTTCATCTTATGGTGCTCTTCTGAGAATCAAATGGATTGATTCGGAAACTGTAAAGCACTATATAAATACGAGGCCTTTCCCAGCAGATGTTTTAAAAAAAATAATAGATTTTATTTTTTGAGCAGTTTTAGGTGTACAGAAAAATTGAGCAGGAAGTACAGAGTTCCCATAGGCCTCCCACTCCACCTGCAGTTTCCACTATTATTAAATTCTTGCATCCATTTGTTACAATCGATGAGCCAATACTGGTACATTATTATGAACTAAATCCATAGTTTATATTAGGGTTCATTCTTTGTGTTGCACATTCCACGGGCTTTGACAGATGTTTAATGACATATATCCAGTGTTGTACAGAATGGTTTCACTGCCCTACGATCCCCTGTGCTCCCCCTGTTCATCTCCTGTCTCCCCAGAACCCTGGCAACCGGCGATCTTTTCACTGTCTCCGTAGCTTTGCCTTTCCAGATGTCATAGAGTTGGACTCATACAGTGTGTGGCCTTTCACATTGGCTTCTGTCACTTAGTAATGTGTCTTTCAAGTTGCTCCAGGTCTTTTCCTTGAGAGCTCTTTTTCATTGTTGAAAAATATTCCAACGTATTCCCAGCAGACATTTTATTTAAAAAGAAAGAACAAAGACTGCATTGTATTAGAGTTAATTAAATATCAAGAGCTCCATGAAAGAGAAAAGGAAGGTGCAAAGGGCAGCTTGATGTGGAGGTGTGTGGGCAGAGAGGTTGCATTTTCCCTCTCGCAGCATTGGTGCAGGCGGTGTGTCTCAGAGGGGGCAGGGATTATGGGCTGGTTGTACATATAAGAACCTGGTTATTGCTCTTCTTTTCCCTCCCTCCTGGAAACACAGCTCAACTGCCAGCAACTTGGTCCCCTAAGCGCAGGGCCTGGGTGCACAGTACCTGGGCCTGGTGCTGATGGCCGACTAAGAAAAAAAATGCTCAAGTCTTGTATCTCAAACCTGACACGTAAGAGCATGTAATAAATGTTTGAATGAATGGGTGAGGAAACACAGGATAGGCCCCCAGACTTGGGGACTCAGGGAAGATGCCAGGAGGAGGCAGGAGGATCCAGTCATTAATGATCTTGTGATAAGGCCCGGGAGATACTACTGCCGAGACCAAGATCCCCTTTACAGACTGCTAAGCACTGCAGAGGGACTGTTTGTATCAGATTCAAGCCAGGACACCCCCAAGGTCTCTGACAATAAAGAAAATAGCAACCTGGGGCCAGCCAGTAGACCCAGAGGAAAATTGGTCGCTTGTGGACCTGTTTAGCCCCAATTCTCCTTCTCCAGCCAGATCTTCAGCGCCACCTAGTGGTGTGCCCTTCAGGCTGGCTGTGCTACCAAAGCAACCGACCAGGGAGGGCTTCAGGCCCTGGCTTAAAGCTGGAAGGATTAAAGCCTTCCTCTTAAGGTTCAGGATAAGAGACTATGTGGAAATAATGAATAAATGGAGAGCTTTAGAATTAACGTCAGAGAATTTTAAGTCACAGAACTTAATCTCAGCAATTACACGCATACAGTTAGGAGCAGTGTTTTGTATTTGTGCTTATCTCTCTGCAGCTTGGGATATTGAGCAATTTTGGTCAATGAGGCCACGATCAAAAGTTAAAGCTGTGCAAAGAAGTGCAGAACTGAGAAGTAGAAGAGAGAACGCGACCCAGCCCCTACCCCCAGGCAGAGTAAGTGTTATTTCCATTTCTCAATTAGAGCAGGTAAGGCTCCATTAAATGCCCAAGGTCAAGTGGCCAGCAAAGGAAGCAAGGACCCGGATTGGGTGGAATGTTCTTTTCCTTTTGCTGTGCTGCTTCTTAGTGTCCCCTTTCTTTTGATATTCGCCTGGTTTTGCCACAGTTGCATTGATATTCTCCTACCAATGGGCAAGTCAGCTTTGTTCTATCCTATTGCAACAAACTGTATTCCTAAAGGCTTGGATCACTCTGTCCCTAATGCAAGAACTACAGTTCCTGAGAATTTTTATAATGCAGATGGCAGTTTATTACATTTGTTATATACATTAAATATCTTAACTATAATGTCAACTCCTCTCTCCTTTGTCTATTATAAAATTTAGGTCCATCTCTGTATGTAATATTTTTAACCTAATTAATGCAGATCACAGTGGATTTTCTAAATCTGCATTTTCTTTAAGAGCATGTCATTCATAGATTTAAAGTAACCACCCCCAATGACATAAGTAAACAAAGGAGCTGAGTTTCCCATCTCAAAGTCTAGGAGTATTTCTGCCACATGACCTGACTGCACCATACTTGAAGTCAAGAAGTCTTTTTTATTCCCAACTTAATAATACATAAAACACTATATACTATATCACCCTTTTGGAAATTTGTATGCTCATTTGTATATCAAGGGTTCTATTGAATCTAATGTAAATACACATGTTTAGCCTAGTGATTCCCAGGCTCATGGAATCATTGTTTTGTTGTTGTTGTTGTTGTTGTTTGGTATGTGTGTATAACTGTTAGCTTTCCTCTGACATAACACGCTATAAAACACACCATGAGAAACGCTGGTCTGGAAGGTAATATGCTGGACAGTCTGATTGAAGAGACCTGGACTTGAGAGATGATTTTGAACTGAATGAGGATTCAATCTTTGCAAATAGACCTTGGGCATAAAACAAAAATGGAAAAACAGCTCAGAGCATAAGTTTGCTTCAAAATTCTTACTTGTAACCTTCCTTGTTCAAGAAAGAATTAATATGGGAGAGCAGGATTTCAATGTTACAGTGATTGTCTCTGGGGGTCTCCATGCAAATGTAAAATGTACCTACGGTATGGCATCTTCTCCCTTCCTTTCATCGACATCTTTCATCTTTTTCTTGGATTGCTACTCACTCTAGCTCCGCGTCTTTTTCATCTCTCTCTCTCTCTCTCTCTCTCTCTTTTTTTAACCTTTTATTTACTTATTTAGTTTCCAGCTTCATTGAGACATAAATAACTCATAGTCTAGCGGCCGCTTTTAACCTCTCCGTCTCAGCATACAGCAGGTTTCAAAGTTACCACTCACACCTACTTTGGTTTCCTCAGTGCCTATCAGTTTGATGTTAGCAAAACAATCTGATCAAATTAATATTCATTATATAATCAGTTCTTAGTGCTTCAGAAGCATTGGTAATTGGAATAAATAATTCTGTAAGTGAAAAATTTCAATTAGCCTTGGAGAGATTTGGAGAAAAGAGTTGACGGATCCAAGCTGAATATTTAAAAAGTGTATTTCTGTATGTTCTATATTCTAGAAACAAATAGTTCTATATTGAAATTTAAATAGTACCATTTACAAGAGTACTAAAAACCTGAAAAACATAGGGATATATTTAACAAAATGTGTCCAAGACATGTACAATTAAAACTTAAGAAACATTACTGAGATAAAGAACACCTAAATAAATGGAGAGAAATGCCACATTCACGGATTGGAAGACTCAATATTGTAAAAAAGTTGTCTCCTCAAATTGATCTATGTATGTCTTCATTGTGGCCATGACAGGAATGTATATGTTTATCAAAAGTCACCGATCTGGGTGCATTTTATTGTATGTAAATTACATGTCAATAAAATTGATTTTAAAAATTGTAGTGGGGAATGCAAGATCAGGAAGGAGTAGGTTTGGGTATATCTCTGTGTTGAGGTGGACACATTTTGAGTAGGTTTATATGCTAAAGAGGGAAAGACAGTGGAGATGGAGGGAGAAAACACTGGAGGGAGGGTTTGACTGATAAGGCAGTTTTCTCAAAGAGAGGGAGAAGGGGGTGCCTGTCAAAGTGCAGGTGGACGCATGAGCCTTGAAGGGGAGGAGGGAACACTGTGTCCCACAGCCTGCAGTCGAGGAGGATGGTGTGCATTTTCACCTTTGAGTCATGTTATGTGAGTAATTTTGTGCGTGGGAGGGCAGAAAGTTGAGGAAGATCAGGGTTCATTCAACCCTAAAATAGTGTTTGTTTTATGACAGGCACTATCTATATAAGGATGAGAGTATCCTATAGGAAAAAGAATAACATTGTCACTGTCCTTATGGAATTTAGAACATCATAGTTGGGGGAGGGGTCAGGCACTAATACAATTACAAACTTGTATTATATTACAGATACAACTGCGAAACATTCAGATTATTAATGAATTCCACGAAGGCTAAGGGAGCTCTGAGGGAGTGTAACAGGAGGAACCTAATTTAGATGAACGACCCAGGGAAGGTCTCTGGGGTGAAGTGACCACTGAGCTGAGAGGAGGAAGATGAATGGGAGTGGGATACGTGATGAGTGAATGGACCAGCCTTGGTGAAGACCTTGACATTGGAAAGATTTTGGTATATTTTGATATGGAAAAATAATTATGGGTGAATTTTAAAACATTAATATAAAAAATGAAACCACAGAAAATTCCTAGGAAATAAATACAGGTGAATTTCTGATTTGATAGAAGGTTCTCCAGTAGTATGACTAAAATTCAACTGCATATCATAGAAGAGGTTTTTTGTTGTTGTTTGTTTTAGTGTAAAACATATCATAAACCAAGTACAAAGGCAAATAAACCATGAAGGTATTAGGAACAAATAAATCAAAGGATTACGACTCTTAATCTACAAAGAGCATGTGTCAAATTGATGAGAAAACCACTAAAATATCAACAGAATCCAATTACTATAATATCCTTCTAAAATGATTTAATACTTTCATCATTTAGATAAGGTTATAGAATTTTAGAGGCAAAAATAAACATAAAAAGCAAGTTGAGAAAATATGATAAAAATACAAGTAAAAAAACAAGCAAATATTTTATGGAAGAGAAAATGGCTAAATAGATGAAAAAGCATTTTTACTAATAATCAAATGTAAGTTGGAAAAATGAAATACCATCTTCCCAGCAATTAAATAAGTAGAAATTGGTGGGGGGAAAGAAAGTTACTTACTGCTGGTGAGAAGGCTATCCTATACAGATGATGAGAATATTAAATTGGTTGTAAGCTTTTTTTTTTTTTTGCTCCGGACGCGCAGGCTCAGCGGCCATGGCTCACAGGCCCAGCCGCTCCGCGGCATGTGGGATCTTCCCAGACCGGGGCACGAACCCGCGTCCCCTGCATCGGCAGGCAGACTCCCAACCACTGCGCCACCAGGGAAGCCCTGGTTAAGCTTTTAATAAAACAGTTTTGGGAAAATATGCATCCGAAACCTTAGATATTTATTTTCCCTGATTCCAGTTTTTAAAATTAACCCTAAGGATATAATCCTAAACGACTTCAAAGATCTTTAATTTTTTTTTTTTTTTTTAGTTAAAATCTTAAAGCCCAATCTTTCAACAATGAAGGGATAAACAACGATGTATCCAAATGTTGAAATATTATGTATTAATTTAAAAGAATTTAAAAAAATATGTGGGCATCCCTGGTGGCTCAGTGGTTAAGAATCCGCCTGCCAATACAGGGGACATGGGTTCGAGCCCTGGTCTGGGAAGATCCCACATGCTACGGAGCAACTAAGCCCGGGTGCCACAACTACTGAGCCTGTGCTCTACAGCCCGTGAGCCACAACTACTGAGTGTGTGTGCCACAACTACTGAAGCCTGCATGCCTAGAGCCCGTGTTCCGCAACGAGAGAAGCCACAGCAATAAGAAGCCTGCGGACCACAAAAAAGAGTAGCCCCTGCTCGCCGCAACTAGAGAAAGCCTGCGCGCAGCAACGAAGACCCAATGCAGCCAAAAATAAATAAATAAATAAATAAATAAATAAATAAATAAATAAATAAATAAATAAATAAATAAATATTATGATCTGTGGTCACCTGCAACCACGCGGCCACTGAAGGCAAGAGACTTTTACTGCTTGACTGGTCCACTACCTTAACGCTACCACAGCGAAGGAAGCGCACCATGCACTGCATCCTCCACCAAAAGAAGGCACCCATTTCTGAGGCAACAACTGTGAGATGCACGTGTGCTACAGTGACCCATTTCACAGATGGGCAAAAAGCTGTCAGGTCTGAGTGGGCTTGGAGCAGAAGTTTCCTCTGCTGACGGCTACAATTGATTTTGTCCTTCAGCCCTTAAGATCTAACAGATGTAACCATGTTCCTGGCGTCTGGGGGCAGATCAGGATGTGGAATGGACGTATAGCAAGACCCTGTGGATTCGCAGATTTGGTTTTTCCCTGCCTGTCATGCCTTGCCAGAGACACCAACTGGGGACTCACCAGGGGCCTTATGAATGATCACGGTATCTTGCACAGCATTGCTTCACACCAAGGAACCCAAGTTAGGTAAAGGACCATGAGCATCACTTCTCAAGACAGTATGGTATTGGCAAAAGAACAGACAAGTAGATCAATGGAACAAAATAGAGGGCCCAGAAATAGACCCTCATAATTAGAGTGAACTGATCTTTGACAAAGGAACAAAGACAGTACAATGAAACAAAGATAGTCTCTTCAACAAATAGTGCTAGAAAAACTGGAAATCCACTTACAAAAAAAAAATTAATTTAGACACCTTACACTCATCACAAAAATTAACTCAAAATGGATCATAGACCTAAATGTAAAATAAAACTCTATAAAATTTCTGGAAGATAGCATAAGGAGGAAACCTAGATGACCTTGGGTATGGTGATGCCTTCTTAGACACCACACCAGACATGACCCATGAAAGAAAAAAATGATAAACAGAGCTTCATTAAAATTAAAAACTTTTGCTTTGCAAAAGATAATATCAAGAAAGTCAGACAAGCCATAAACTGGGAGAAAATACTTGCAAAAGACACATCTGGTAATGGACTGCTCTCCAAAATATGTAAAGAACTCTTAAAACTCAACAATAAGGAAACAAACAACCTGATTTTAAAATGGACCAAAAACTTTGACACTTCACCAAAAGTGATATACAGTTGGCAAATAAAAAAACATATGAAAATCTACTCCACATAATATTATCAGGGAAATGCAAATTCAAACAACAAGGTGATACCACTACAAGCCTGTTAGAATGGCCAAACTCTGGAACACTGACAACATGAAATGCTATTGAAGACGTGGAACAACAGGAACTCTCATTCATTGCTGATGGGAAGGCAGAATGGTACGTGCACTTTGGACGACAGTTTGGTGGTTTCTAACACAACTAACATACTCTTATCATATGATCCAGCAATCACACTTCTTGGTATTTACCCAAAGGAGTTGAAAACTTATGTCCACACAGAAACGTACACATGGGGCTTCCCTGGTGGCGCAGTGGTTGAGAGTCCGCCTGCCGATGTGGGGGACATGGGTTCCTGCCCCGGTCCGGGAAGATCCCACATGCCGCGGAGCGGCTGGGCCCGTGAGCCATGGCCGCTGAGCCTGCGCGTCCGGAGCCTGTGCTCCGCAACGGGAGAGGCCACAACAGTGAGAGGCCCGCGTACCGCAAAAAACAAACAAACAAACAAACAAAAAAGAAACGTACACATGGATGTGTATAGCAGCTTTATTCATAACTGCCACAGCTTGGAAGCAACCAAATGACCTTTAGTCGGTGAATGGGCAGATAAACTGTGGTCCATCCAGACAATGGAATATTATTCAGGGCTAAAAAGAAATGAGCTATCAAGCAATGAAGATGTGGAGGAAACTTAAATGCGTATTACAAAGTGAAAGAAGCCAATCTGAAAAGGCTGCATACTATACGATTCTAATTACGTGACAATCTCTAAAAGCAAAACTATGGAGACAGTAAAAAGATCAGTGCTTGCTGGGGTAGGGATTGTGAGACAGAGAAATAGAAAGCACAGTGAGCACAGTGGTTTTTTTAGGGCATTGAAATTACTCTGTATAATATTATAATGATGGATATATGTCATTATACTTTTGTCTAAATCCATAGAACATTTAAGACCAAGAGTAAACCCTAAGGTAAACTATGGACTTTGGGTGATTATGATGTGTCCATGTAGGCTCATCTTTAGATTTAAAAAAAAAAAAAAAAGGCACCATTCTGGTGAGTGATGGGATAATGGGGGTAGGCTAGGCAAGTGTAGGGGCAGGGGGATATATGGGAAATCTCTGTACCTTCCTCCCAGTTTTGTGATAAACCTAAAACTGCTCTAAAAAATAGAATCTTTAAAAGAACACCTCCTTAAAATTCATTATGGATAGAATTTCCTCCTTCTTGTTTCAGAATACTTAGAAACTGGGTTACTCTGGGAGACTGGGTTTTGCAAAACAATATTGGAGAACTTGCTTGATACAATCAATGTGAACCCTATCTTTGTCCCTTTTCATGCCTATGTTAAACAGCCACCTGGAAAGTGCCAGCTAGGGCCCAGATGTCGTCAGGAGGAGGAGGTGGCAAAAGACAAGGAGTCACATTAACAAAAGAGGTCACTCTCGGGAAAAGGCAGGGCCCATATCGATCATGGGTGAGAATGGGCTTTGCAGAGGGTTCTTATAAAATCCCATGTTAAATGTGGAAGATATTCTCTCTCCTAGCAACCTGCTGGTTTCTTGAAAGGCCTCATTTACATGTTTCCAATCTGTCAGTTACTACTAACAGTGGATATTAAAGGTCACAACAAGGAAGAGATTTTAAGCCTAAATACCACAAGATCTCCACTTCATACTTTTCTTAGTGGAAACAAAGTAGTCTAAAGAAGAACCTGTGTGCCTAAAATATGTAAACAAACCAAAATGAATGTTAAAGGAATTTGTACATAATTTTCGATGGTAAAAGTTCCGGTGGAGGAACATCTATTCCCATAAGAAGCAGATTCCATCAGAGATGCCTCGTGTAAGGCTATTTGCTGTGATATGAATGTTATACCAATTTTTCTGAACACTTAACTCTATTTTAATGTTAATGAATCTATAGCAAATGAGCATGGCCCGGGTCCAGGGTCCAGGGGAATGGTTGGAGAATGATTTTAGGAACAATATAAGGTTAAACATACCAATTGATGTCAACTAGCTCCTTTCTGCCTTCTGTTTTCATCTGCTTTTCCCTTAAAATTTCAACATCATCTTTTTAAAAACATTGTCCTCACTGTGTCTCCTACCCACCAAGAGCCTATGGCTTGTGCTTTATCAAGTCAGTGCTCTTGGCTTCAAGGAGCAGAAAACCCTGGCTCTAACTGGCTTAGACAATAATGGAATTTATTATTTCACATTATGGGATGTCCAAGTTTGAGCGAACTCCAGGCATAGTCCAACCATTTGCCTCAACGATGTCACCGAGGACCCAAGTTCTTTCCATCTCTTCCTGCTCATCCTCTGTGAGCTGGCTTCGCCCAAGGGCTGGCTCCCTTCATGGCTGAACAATAGTTGTAGCAGTTTCAGGTATTATGTACACATATGACCCTATCTATGGGAAGAAGTGGGAACATCCCTTTCATTTTTTTCAACAGCATTATTGAGGTGTAATTCACATACCTTACAACTCTTTCATCTAAAGTTTATAGTTCAGTAGATTTTAGTATATTCATAGAATTGTGCAACTCTCACCACAACCAATTTTAGAACGTTTCACCCCCCCAAAAAGAAATCTCATACCCATTAGCAGTCATTTCCTATTTTTCCCCCAACCATCCCCAACCCCAGCCTCAGGCAAACTCTAATGTAAACTCTCTATGTATTTGGCAATTCTGAATGTTTCATATAAGTGGAATCATACAATATGTGGTCTTTTGTGACTGGCTTATTTCACCTAGCATAATATGTTTAAGGGTCATCACCATATCTTTCTTGAATGTCCCCTTTTAAGGAGAATGAAATGTTTCCTGAGATCTCTCAGCAGACTCCCCCTAAGACTCTCTGGTCTAAAGTGAGTTACAAGATCAAATCCTAACCCAAGCACTGGCAGTGGAAGAGGAATTACTATGAGGACCTTAAACTGGTGTAAACTAACTCCTAACAACAGGGATGGGGTTATCTAGTCACCTGCAAAGTTGTCACAGGCAGGCAGGGACTGTGAAGTTGTGAAGTGTATACCTGAGCAAAATTTGGCTCCTTTTAGGAAAGAAGAATGGGGGAAATGGATGATGGATAAAGAAAGAAAGTGTATACTACACTTAGTACAACATAATTACAAGTAGAGCCAAGAATCAGTGGTGAAAGAGGCTACACTTATCTTGGGTTTATTTATTCTATTGGTCTTCCTTTCTTTCTGGCTTTTTGTTCTGCATCTGTAAGTTTCCGACTCTAGGACACTATGAAGGTTCTATTGCTGTAGGTTTACCATGGCCACTGCCTCAAGTCACTCCATATACCACCTCTGCAGTAGGTACTACCATCAGGCTTAGCTAAGCTGACCAAGTTCTGGAGCTTCAGGGAAGTGGCAAAAGCAGGAAGTAAGTGAGAAGTGAGAGCCACACAGCACCCTCTCTAGGGTAATCAACAGCCACCTTTGCTGTTCTAGGTTGATGTATATAACTGGGAAGGAGGTTGCAAGTATGAGAGTATTAGATATATGCATATGCATGTATATCTGTATATGTATATCTTGTCAGTGAGCATAAAAGTAAAATGTGGGGCTGCCTTAAACCTTGAGTCTCTCTCCCTTGGTTTAGTCTCACATTCTCTCACTCTTCCACATTAGGGAACAATCTGGCGACTTAAATACTTCTTAAATCCCCAGTGATCCGTGAGTGATCATGGCACTCCTGTCTTCCTGTTTCCTCTTACCTTACTTCTAAACAGAGGCTGTTTCCATTCAAAATGCTTTTTGTTTTTTAAAATTAATTAATTTTTGGCTGTGTTGGGTCTTCGTTGCTGCGCTCAGGCTTTTTCTAGTTGCAGCGAGCAGGGGCTACTCTTCTTGCGGTGTACAGGCTTCTCATTGCAGTGGCTTCTCTTGTTGCGGAGCACGGGCTCTAGGTGCGCGGGCTTCAGTAGTTGTGGCTCGCGGGCTGTAGAGCGCAGGCTCAGTAGTTGTGGTGCACGGGCTTTGCTGCTCCGCGGCATGTGTGATCTTCCCAGATCAGGGCTTGAACCCGTGTCCCCTGCATTGGCAGGCGGATTCTTAACCACTGTGCCACCAGGGAAGCCCCCCTTCAACATTCTTAATAACAGATTTTGAGCCAAGAGAAAGTCACCTCAGGATTGGTTCTGGACTAATGGGAAGCTACTGGGTTTCCGGATGGTCTGTCATCATGTTAGGAGAATACTACAGATTAAAAAAAAATTTTATATTGGGGTATAGTTGATTAACAGTGTTGTTAGTTTCAGGTGTACAGCAAAGTGATTCAGTTATACATATACTTGTACCTGTTCTTTTTCAAATTCTTTTCCCATTTAGGTTATTACAGAGTATTGAGCAGAGTTTCCTCTGCTATACAGTAGGTCCTTGTTGGTTATCTGCTTTAAATATAGCAGTGTGTGCATGCCAATCCCAAACTCCCTAACTATCCCTCCCCCTGCATCCTTCCCCCCCACCCCCGTAACCATATGTTCATTCTCTAAGTCTGTGAGTCTGTTTGTTTTGTAAATAAGTTCATTTGTATCATTTTTTTGGATTCCACATATAAGCGATATCGTGATATTTGTCTTTCTCTGTCTGACTTACTTCACTTAGTATGATCTCCAGGTCCATCCATGTTGCTGCAAATGGCATTATTTCATTCTTTTTTATGGCTGAGTAATATTCCATTGTATATATTGTATGTACCATATCTTCTTTATCCATTCACCCATCGATGGACATTTAGGTTGCTTCCATGTCTTGGCTATTGTAAACAGTGCTGTAATGAACATTGGGGTGCACGTATCCTTTCAAACCATGTTTTTCTCTGGATATATGCCCAGGAGTGAGATTGCTGGATCATGTGGTAGCTCTATTTTTAGTTTCTTAAATATTACAGATACTGAGACGTAAGTAAGACTCTTCCAATACTGGGGGCTATTGGCTATCTGTCAGCACATTCTTCTAATGCCCTCAGGGAAACATGACTTCATTTCATAGGCGACTGAGTTCACAGTTTCAATGTGTAGCTTATTTCAACATGTAGCCAGTACCATGTATGGCAACGTGTTGTGTGAAAGAGACACAAATCCCTATCTTTGACGGTGCAGAATGTTCTCCAAAGATCCCAGGCAAGAGTTGGAGACCAAGGAAAATTCCAAATGACTACTGGGAATTAATTTTCGGCTGTTTAGGAAACTCACTTAACTGTCAGCAATACTGAACAAAGAACATGGGAAAGTGAGAGCATGAGCCATGCTCTTGTCTCTGGCTGTGCACATCTGAATAGATCTTTGGCCTCATCTAAGACATGAATGTGCCAGTGAACCTCAGGGATGCTGCCCAAGGGGCTGCTGCAGGCATCTAAGGCCTGTGGCATCAGACCTGAGTCGTCTTCTCTGGAACTAGAGATGCTCATCATGGACCAGCAGAGGAAAATTTCCAGGACTCTCCCTAACTCTGAGAGAGCACCAGGCTCCAGTCCTTGACTAACAGAAGGTCTTGGGGCTGCCTAAGCCAGAGTGTCAGATTTCTGCTGGGCTGCAGGAAACCATTCAAGGCTGGCTAGCAATTGAGCCTGATTATTTTGGGATCCGTGTACATCCTAGTAAAATAGAGTTTGGAAGAGAGTAGAGTTGGTGTAGGTCTCCAAAAACTCCAACGTCTACATCTACCTAGAGGAATGCATACAGGGATTCCCTCATTATCTCTGATGTCCCCCATTTGTCCTATAAAAATACATGATTAATGGCTGAAGTGAATGATGCAGACTAAAAACATTACCCTTGTTCAAGAAAGGGGTAGATCAACAAGGGTGTAGCTCTCAGGAAAGGCTGCAGGAAGGATGTGATTTGGATGAGCAGAGAGAAGGAAAGGGGGCACTACAGGTTTGCTCTGGGGATGGGTGAGGGATTGCACAAATGGCCCTAAACAAACAAAATGGCAGACAGAAAAATAATTTAGTTTTAACTTTGATTCACTGAAAGTATTGAAATACCAACCTATCTAGGTTGGATTCTCCAGGAAGCATATTCTATGACAGTGTGTATTAATTTCCTATTTGCTGCTGTAACAAATTACCACAAACTTAGTAGCTTAAAACCACACACATTTCTTATCCTACAGTTCTGAAGGTCAGAAACCTAAAATGGGTCTGTAGGGCTGTGTGCTCTCTGGCTCTAAAGGAGAACTTATTTTCTTACTTTCTCCAGATTCTGGAGACTGCCTACATTCCTTGGCTTGTGACCCCTTCTTTCACCTTCAAAGCCAGAAGAGTGACATCTTCTCTCTCTCTGATCTCTGGTCTCCTTCTTATAAAGATCCTTGGGATTATACTGGGTCCACCTGGATAATGCAGGATACTCTTCCTATCTCAAGATCCTTAACTTAAACACGTCTACAGAGTATTCATAGGTTCTGGGGATGGACAAGGACATTTTGGGGGGGTTATTACGCTGTCTGGCATACAGTGTTTAGCATTCAGAATCAACACCTGCAAAAAGGGAGAGAAGGAAGCAGGATGGAGTAGAGGGAGAAGCCGAGCTATGATGCAGCCTGACAGCCGCAGCTGACCCCATGAGGAGCTCTGGGGCTAGGATAACTGGTCAGAGGTGTCTTATTTGGGTCTAAAGTGACAAAGCTGTTGTACTTTCTCCTGGGTCAGGTCATTAGATGTGGGTCACTTCCAGAAGGGTGTGACACCGGTTAAGATGGCTCGCTGCATGGAAGCTGCCCCTGCAGGGGCTGTCTATCACAGTGGTCCTGGCAGCTGGGACAGCAGGTCTTTCCTTGAAGGGGGATCCAGGTGGTGCATCTCCATGTCCACTGCTCAGCCCCGGTCATGATGCCTGAAAAGAGCCTCTGAGAGGTTTCCATGTTTTAGTGTCATTTGTGGCCTTACAGACTACATGTGTAGGATGTGGCTTCCACTCTATCCCCCCACAGGATGGGGGTGGGGTTAACTTCTGTAAACACGGATGATCTTTTTTTTTTCCCCTTTTTTTTTGGTGGGGGGAGTATAGTTGCTTTACAATGTTGTGTTAGTTTCTGCTGTATAGCAAAGTGAATCAGCTATACATATACATATATCCCCTCTTTTTTGGATTTCCTTCCCATTTAGGTCACCACAGAGCACTGAGTAGAGTTCCCTGTGCTGTACAGTAGGTTCTCATTAGTTATCTTTTTTATGCATAGTAGTGTATATGTGTCAATCCCAATCTCCCAATTCATCCCACCTCCCCCTCCCCCCCCCACCCCAGCATCCGTCCATCCGTTTTCTACATCTGAAACAGGGATAATCCTTCACTTATTTATTTACAACTGTGTGCTTCTAGAAAGGATACAAAGGGGCAATCATTGGCTTAACCAATGTGGCCAAAACAGGGCAGTTTCTACAGCAAAAATATTAATAGTATAAATTATATCATTTCAATAATAAATGGGATGCTTCAATAATGCTTTACAGTGTCAGGAAATACGTGTGTCGTGTGATGGGTACAGTTAATTCCTCAGAGATGAATTTATGGCTCACTCCCATTTTGATGCATGTATTTTCCCATTGGCAGGTGACCTATCTGAGCCATATGACCTATTGTTCCTGTTTATACAAACGTGCAATTTAAGGAAGGAACTCAAAGGTCTCTCTCAGAGGCATGCCCCACACCATGGCTATACTCCTCTCTTTGCAGATGTAATTCTGAGGCTTTATTTTGTGGAGATGTCTTATTTTCTCTAGTCTGAGAATCCAGATAAAAACCTGGGAGATGTTTCCAGACTTCTCTGCTGGGAACTCAACAGCCTGACACCAACATTCCCAATTACTGCCACACTGGCCACAATGAATTAAAGCCTTCATATTAAAGAAATAAAGTAAAGAAAACTAACAAATATTCCCTAATGGTCTCATGAACACGACTCGACTAGTCCCGAGTGAGGTGGTCTGTGATCAAATAAAACCAGAGTTTCCTTTTTCCACAGCTCAACCCCATCCAGCTGTTACCTTCCGGTGAGACCCTCACGCCCTCTCCCCGGAGCTTTGGGATAGTCAAAGCTGTGACCTCCGTTTTGAACAGGGGATCTGAAACCTCACCCCAGCCCTGGTTCTTTGGCATCAGCCCTCGGTGAGTTAACGTTCCTGTCTCCTGTCTTCAGTGACCCTGGGGGGGTGGATTGGGGAGGGGTCGGTACTCATAATTCTCGCCCTGGCCGACTAGCACTCCGTCCATGTGCACGGATGGCCTGCTTCCGGTGGGCTTGAAACTCTCAGCTCCTCCCAGTTTTGCCAAATACATATTCTTCCTTCCAGGGTACCTGGTGGATCCCAGGGATTTTCTGGTTAGCTGGTAGTTGCTTGAGGTTTAGGCAGTGGCTACAGGAAAAAAACAAAAACAAAAACACCACAAGTATTTATTGTTAACTCTGTTCTATGTACTTTTCTAAAGGATTTACGTGTATGGACTCATTTACTCCTCATGACAATCCAATGAAGTATATACAGTTATTATCATCATCATTATAGAAACTTAGGTACAAAGAAATTAAAGGTATTGTTCAACTCCCTCAGCTAGTATGTGGCAGAGCTGGAATTCCAGTCCAGGCACCTGGTTCCAAAGGTGCAAGTACATTTACCTACTGGACAGTGCTGCCTTCCCACACTGGCTAAGTGCAGTATAAAGACCACACTAAATGCCCATCTGCAGCCTGGGCACTGCTATGCTCTCTTCCAATTGTGCCAATAAGTCACAGACCACAGAGGGAGGCCTCTTTTCACTGCCATAGAACTATCCACACTGTGTGCGCAGATACATGGCCATGCTTGCACAGCTGTCCTCACAGGGGTGCTCACAGGTCAGCACGCACGTGAGCACATTCAGTGTGGTCAGATCACATCCACACGTGATGCAGGTGTCCCCGCGAGACTGGATTCTGTTCTTTGTTGACCCTAAAGACAGAAATGAGTGTAGAGCTCCCTGTCAATGTGTAATCCAAAACAAAAATAAAATCAGCCCTAAAACAACAAGAAAAGGTATACATATATTAAAAGTATACATATACAAAATATACATCTGTATATAAAGTATAGATATGTATTTTAAGAAAAAGCTTCTTTCTATATTTCTTCATTTTCTGATTGGATAATTATGGAAAATTCATTTAAGCCAAACTTTTCTCACTTTGGGGAGCCACTGTTTTGCTGAAACCCTAAAGCTTAGTCTGCCCATTGGACCATGCAGCATCAAGTTCCAGATTTTTCTAGCCTGCAGGCAAGCAGTTTAGCAACTCGTTTTCAAATGCAAATGTTTTAGATGGTTGGAAAAGGACAGTTGAAAATAACTGTCTCTAATACCTAGAATATCACAACATCTTATAACTAGAAGAGATTTTTTACAGTGATCCAGTCTCCTAATTTACAGGTGGAAGGGCTAGGAAGTTCACCCTACTGGTAGTGTGGGGTCCTGAGGATTAGAACCTGGCCGAGTACGCTTTACTGCACCATAATCTCGTCGGTGGTTCTCATTTCTCTTAAAACATTCATCGGGGGGGCGATAGTAAGGATGCGTGTCTTTAGGCAGAAAATGGGGAAGCTAGACTGCAAGCTCTATGAGGGCAGGGACAATGGGCGGGGGTGGGTGCCGTACAGGAGGGCATCCCCTGTGCCTAGCGCATGCGCAGCACTCAGCAAATGTTGGTCGATCCAATGATGGATGGGAGAAGAAAAGAAAGAAACCTTGACTGACTGGTATGGTCCTCACAGCACACGTGCGGGCGGGGGAACTGGTGGGAGGCGGACAGAGAATTAGAACTGCCCTCTGGTGGTCAGCATGGGCCTTGGCTTCTCTGCAGCTCTCTGGCTCTCTAGAATCTATTCACTTCACTGTGGCCAGAGGTGTTTAAAATGCAAACCAGATCAGGTCATTCCCCTGACTGAATCCTCTCAAGATCTTCCCATCCCATTCCATATAATGTCGGAACTCCTCACCACCATGGCCCGTCTTGCCCACCTCTCCGGCTTCATCGCTACCTCTTATTGCTTAGTTGTCTCTGCTTCACTCGCACTGGCCCTCGACTTGGTAGACTGCCTCAGGCTTTACAGATTTTGCACTGGCCCTGCCCTCCTTCAGGTTCTCTTTTCCTCTGGATCTTTGCTTGACCTGCGGCTTCTCGCCTTCAGGTCTCAGATTAATTGCCGCTTACTCGGAGAGGCGTAACTTAGACGGCCTAACTTAAAATAGTTCTCCCATCCCACTCCTTTTCTATCACCTGTTTTCGTTTTCTTCGTGGTACATAGCACTACCTGAAATTGCCCTGTTCATTTAGTTATTCTCCGATTTAGTGCCAGGTCCTAAAACAGTGTTTGTCTCGGTAGGCTTTCCATAAAATATTGTTGAGCGACGGAGGGATGGATGATAAGGCTGAATGGATGAATAAATGAGCGATCGAAAATTGAAGGCACCGCCCCCCACCCCCGGCGCGCCTCGGGCGGCCCCTGCAAACCGCAACCTCCTTGCGCGCCAGGAACCCGCTGCGGAACCCAAGGGCGGCGGCAGCGGTTTCCCTTCAAAGAGCAGGGGAATCTTGAGTGAGCACACAGGAAAGGCAGCTTGCGCGCTGGACCCGCCTTGGTGAGTGCTGCAGTGCCGGGGCGGGGAACCGGGAGCGGGGCTCGGGGACCCCCGCCCGGGCGGGCGGGGAGGGCCCCGGGGCGTGGGGTGGGCGTCGCGACCCGGGTGCGGGCGGAGG
Organism: Lipotes vexillifer; assembly: GCF_000442215.2. Taxonomy (NCBI): domain Eukaryota; kingdom Metazoa; phylum Chordata; class Mammalia; order Artiodactyla; family Lipotidae; genus Lipotes; species Lipotes vexillifer. The sequence continues at coordinate 7,206,564 of NW_006793703.1, forward strand.
GTGGGAGCGAGGGCCGGACGGAACCGCGCGGGTAGGGCTCCCTGCGGACGGCGGGGTTCCTGTTGCCGCTGCGGGAGGCTGGTGGCCTGGGGTCTAGTCCCAGAGCTGCCTTGAACTTGCGTGACCCTTACCCACTTCTCTTGGGGCCGGGGGGAGCGATTCAGCTAACTCATTTGCAAAATGGGGCGAATGGTTTCTGATCGCTTGATGGATTGGTTGATTGGTTCGTTCGTTCCAGGTGCTTTACTAGGTTCTGTTTGCTAGAGATGCACAGACAGAACCTGCCCATTGTGGGGGTCCCAAGTCTCGGGAGAAAAGCCCCGCCTCATGGTGAGGGGGGTCGAATACAATCAGAATTGGGGAGTTCTTGGGGAAAAAAAAAAAACGAAACCCATGCATTTCGGACGAGACATGCAACAGTTATTTATCGAATGGCTATTATGTGCCAAATTTTATTTTTTCAGTAAAAATTTAAGTTTTTACTGAGATTGGGGAATAAGAGTTCTGTTGGGTACTTAGAAGGCATATACACTGCTAGCTAATATATTACATATTTGATGATGACTTAAATCCGGAAAAATTTACACGGTGCATCCATACCCCTCACAGATGTGAACTTTACAGCCAAATGAGTTAGGCAGAGCAGGTGTATCCTCTTACTAAGGAGGAAAGTGCATTCCCAGCCCCATCAGATGTGATCTTCGCAGCCAAATGAGTTAATAAGAGCAGGTGTATCCTCATTTTACTAATGAGAACATAGAGACAGGTTAAATGATTTACCCAGGCTCTCATTGCCAGTAAGTAACAAAAGTAGGACTAGAATCTAGGCCTCAAGACTCTTGGACCAGCACTCTT
>NW_006793703.1:7207660-7240807 GCF_000442215.2 Lipotes vexillifer
TCTTTCCACTACACTAGGTTGCCTGCATGTTTCCACAGTAGTTTTGTAATACGCAGACCCATTGACACACAGGGAGTTCTAGTGGGTCATGGGTGGCCTTAAAACAGACTCTTAACGACTGACTGTTAGATTGTTTTCTAACTTCTGTCCTTGCCTTGGATATTTTACCTGTACTCCAACTTTATCTCCTTCACACTGATGAGTCCCAAATCTATATCTTCCATCCAGACAATTTCTCCTGGCTTCAGACTGCTAAGTCCAGACATCCATTGATCATTTCCATTGGATGCCCCACAGGCATTTCAAACTCAATATCTCCAACACTTTTCTTCATGAACCTACAATCCAACTCTAATGATTGAAATCACTATTCAGTAAGTTGCCCAAGTACAAACTGGCTTGGTTCCTCTTCTCTCACCTCCTACAATCAGTTGATCGCCAGTGGCTGCTAGATTTTGTTTTCTAAAGATCTGCCACATCTATCCTCTCTCTGTCTCCTTTGCTTCTTCCTTCGTTATGTGCCTAGAGATTTTGGCAGAACTTGCCACTGGCTCTCTGTAGCTTTTAGCTCAGCTTCCTCCTGCCCATTTTCCATTCTGCTACAAAGTGATCTTTCTACAGTCCAAATGTGATCCTATCACTCACTTGCTTAAATCCCTTCAAGGTTTTTCATCATTTTCAATGTAACATCCAAAGTCTTTAGCGTGGAGTCAAGGTCCTTCCTGATCTTTTCTGAACCTCCCCCACCTTCCCCATCCTTTATCTCCAGACTGCTATTTCTTGGAGTGTGGTGCTGACCTCCACTAGAAGCATGGGAGTACTCATTAATAATGGAGAAGGTATTGCCATAAACTAGGCCTCTGTGCACTGGTGCCGAATTGAATCTTGGAGACAGAGTTCTGCGTGAAGTAGAAAAGAACAGCTTTATTGCTTTGCCAGCAGAGGGGGCACAGCAGGCTCGTGCCCTCAAAACTGTGTGTCCCAACCCGGGAAGATTTGGTGATGGGTTTTACAGCAGTGGTTCAAGGGCGGGGTTGCTTATAAGGATCAGGGTGTGTGCAGGGCCTGCCGTTCCTTTACTCTGGCCTCAGGTGGTCTTCTGATGAGCTGTGATTCTCGAGGTTATTAAACTGTGACCTCTCTGAAATGAAGATTGCTTCATCAAGTAGTTACCATCTTCCATTTGTTGGGGGTTTTAGTTCTGTGGAAGAGCTCAAAGATATTGTTATGTGTATCCCTTGAGGGAGAGCCAGGACCTGCCCCAAGGCTGCACTAATGTTTTTTGACTGCTCCTCCCTTGTCTCTGTATCCCTTCCCTTCCCTGATTAGCAACTGTTTGAACCTGCCCTTTGGAAAGTCTAGAAATGGGAGACACAGAAAGGCTTTCGTGCCCAGGAGCCCCACAGGGTCCTGCTCGGTTTCACTAACAGCCCAACCAGAACAAGTCAGAATCTCAGGGGGTAATGCCCAGGAATCTGCATTTTAACGAGGTTTACACTAGAGTTTGAGAGGCCTTGTTCTCACCTTCCATACTTACCCTGCTCTTTATGCCTGACTACCTACCTGTGTGTCCCTGAACATGCCTTGCTGTCCTTTATGCCTTTATGCACATCAATCTCTTTAGCCTCTCATTTGGTACTCCTCATTCTCCAAGACCCAGGGTAAATGTCACGCCTTCTGGGAAGACTTCCCCCAACTGTGGACCACCGTGTCACCTCCAGTCTACATTGGGTCATTCTTGTGGCCCATGACTTACCCCTCAACATCCTTCCAACTGTATTCCAATCATAAATTGTGTAATTGTTTTGCACTTGTGGGTTTAACAGTTGCCAGCACTTGAGAACAGAGGCTTGCACTTCTCTGCCTAGCACCCAGCACAGAGTCTAGCATGCTGAATGAGCGAGTGCTTTAGGGTGCGATGGAGAGGCATCTAATTATCACATGTGCCTTTGGGTTCCTTTATGTACCATCCTGGACTGTGGCTCTGATTCACAGGAAGGTGGGCTCCCTGGCCCTGGCTTCATTGTTGCTGGTGATAAGGATGTGTCTGGCCTTGAGAGGAATTTTAAGCAATGGTAGTGTTAAAGAAAAAACTGTAGTGACACTTGTTAAAGAATGGTCAGGCAGACTTTACTCAAGGGTAGGGAGAGGCATCTGGGTGGATGTAGAGACCACTGCAGTGGTGGTCATAGAGTGGGGGAAGGAGGTTGGACTCAACTCTGACTCCAACGAGGACAGATGGGGGTTTATAGCCAAGGGGCAGGGTGGGCGTCAGTGGATGGAAAACTACTAAGAGGGAACATCAGGGTTAAGGGGAATTCTTGTTAGGCTGACTCGGTAGAGTTCTTGCTGAAAGCAGACCAGGGTGATAAGATATCCCGGGTGGCCAGATACCAACGGTGGAGGTGGAGGATTTTCACTAAACTAAGTGGGATTCTTGCTCAAACTGGATTCTACAAGGGCGGAGAGGGAAGCCCAAGCTAGGGCCTTGTCCAGCAGAGCTCAGAGGAGCCTGATTAAATTTAGGTCAAGAAGAGAGTCTTTGTGGTTAAAGGGAGTAATAAAAGAACTAGAATCTTCACCAAAAGCTGAAGATTTTTTTTTCTTGGTCTGTTTACCTCATGCACACAAAGTCATAAAAATTTTCTGTATCTGTTTAGAAAATAATTTATATTTATTTTTAGAAAATTTAGAAAATACATTGCAGTTTAAGATGTAAAATAAATGTCACCCATTTTCTCACAGTCAAGAGGGAATTACTTAAAGTTTCTGTGTGTTTATTTCTACTGGTATTTTCATTTATATTCATGTTTGAACATGATTGGTAAATACCAATTACATGAGGCTTTTTAATCCTAATTTTACTTAACATTATATTTTTAGTTTTTTCCACATCAACAAAAATTCTTAGTGAAAAAAAATTTAATGTAGTGGGGGAAAAGTGTTCCTTAACCTTCATAGGGTCCCTAGGTAGGTCTGGAAATTAAACTGACAAAGACTGATCAACAGGAGGAAAGCACACAAGTTTACTCATTTTGTTTTACGTGACACGAGAGCCTTCATAAAGAAATGAAGACCCAAGGAAACAGGCCCGAGTATTTTATTTTAGACAGTCGTGGAGGAGCATGATAGGGTGAAGGGTATGAGGTAATGACAGCAAATGGGAAACTTAGCAAGGCCTGCGTGTTAGGATTCTTCTTGGCATCCCTCTTCTTTGGAGACAAATGGAACCTTCCTGCTGGGTATAGGGCAGGCACCTCTCACTGGAGGGTTTTATGATCTGTTTCAGGGAAGAAGGGCAAGGTGGGGCGGTGGTCAGGGTGACCTTCCTGCTTCTGCCATTTTCCCGAACTCCTTCCGCTTAAAATATCCAGTCTGCCAAGGTGCCATATTTTGGGGTAGCATGTCTTGAACCCCATCACATTCAACAGTTATTTACCGAATGGCTATTATGTGCTAGGTTTTATTTTAGACACAGGGATACTGCAGTGAGTGACCAGAACAGTCAAAATCTTTACTCTCACGGAGTTTACATTCCAGTGGGGTAAGTTAATAAACAAACTAGCACATAAGGATCATCACAGGATAAGTGCTGTGACGAAAATAAACAGAATAGGTTTATATGGTCACTTTGTTTTTGAGTAAAGTTATGCTAGTTTACCTTCTGTATAGGACTGTGTGTCTATCTCATTTTGTCATCAGTGAGTATAATCATTTAAAAATTTTGGTAATTTTATAGGTGAATAGTGATAGTTCTTTGTAATTTGCATGTTTTTGATTACTCAGGAAGTTGAGCATTTTTACAGAGCTATGTGCATTTCCTCTTCATTGAGTTTTCTGTGAATGTTCTATTGAGGGCCTAGTGTTTTCTCCTATTTTGAATAATCCCTTTATATTACTAGTTTGATTACTAATTTGATGATATACACTTTATATATAATGGATAAGCAGACACTCTTTTTAAAATTTTTCCTTTTTTTTTCTGGCCGTGCCGCACGGCTTGCGGGATCTTAGTTCCCCGACCGGGGATTGAACCCAGGCCCTGGCAGTGAGAGTGCCGAGTCCTAACCACTGGACGGCCAGGGAATTCCCAGATAAGCAGATACTCTTAAATAGCGGTATAATGACTATAAGAAGAAAGCAAAGACAGGACACCTAGAATTCCCTTCTTCTCTTCCTGCTCCTCTCCCCCTTCCTTCTAAGAAAAAGTGATGAGAGAAGAAAAAAGTGTAGTTTAGGTGGAAAGAAGTGAAGAAAGGAAGGAAGGAAGGAAGGAAGGAAGGAAAGAAAGAAGGAAAGAAGGAAAGAAAGAAAGAAAGAAAGAAAAGAAAGAAAGAAAGAAAGGAGGGAGGGAAGGAGGGAAGGAGGGAAGGGAAGGAAGGAAGGAAGGAAGGAAGAAAGGAAGGGTAGGTGGGTGGGTGAGAAGATGAAGATGATGTAACTAGGAAGGAAAAGGAGGGAGGAAGGAAAACATGGAGAGAAACATGAAAGAACCGAAGACAGTCATAGGGACTCTGCATGATTCCCTTGGACAATTATATTTTTTTCTTTTCTGACTCTATTAATCTAGCAAATCCCTAAGAGAAGATGACTGTGTTCTTTAAAACACTTCGAAATCATTGGAAGAAAACTACAGCTGGGATCTGCCTGCTGACATGGGGAGGCCACTGGCTCTATGGAAAACACTGGTAAATATCTGACAGTCCCCATACCCCCCACCTTCACATGCAACAACAAAACAGTTCAAAAGGGCCTAAGGTTAAAATCCTGTTTAGCTGTGCTTGTCTCTGTAAAACAGTGTGTTGTAAAAGGAAAGCAAATGTTAAAACCTCAAAGACAAAGGCTTCTTGTTGTACCCAGTTCTGAAAGATGGAAACTGTATAGAGCTGTTAACACTCTTACTTCAGTGGACACAGATTACTGCAGCGAGATCAGAACTGGAGAAATTGAGGGCCGCCTAGAGAGAGACAAGGGACTTCCCTAGTAATGGCAGAGGGTTGAAACTCACACGTGTCCTTGGGTGGTCTTTCCGCTTCCCGCTACGGTCTCTTGATCTCTAATAGTGCCCATTGCTAGACACTGAGTCTGCTACCTGCAACCCCTGTGATTTTCCTCATCTAACCCATTAGCAACAACAAAACTAATGAACCCATTAGTTCATTTAAATGAAACTTAGACTTTCAAACCCTTTGTTTGAATAAGGAATTCCAGGCAGTCATGGGTTTTATTAGCCTTTCAGGTCTGTGGGGAGAAGAAAGTGCCAGAGATCCTCTTCTGGATTCACATGGTAATAAGATTTAAATAAACAGTTTTTATATAAAAATTATACAAATTACTAAGAGAGCCGATCAAATTGCAGTCTTTTCGGGATTCAGGGCTACGTCTTAAATATATAGCAACATTCTCTGACATCCAAGTGTCCTGAATAACTGCTTTGTTAAACAGAAAACTGAGCAGGCTTTATAGTGGAAGTCTCCACGTTGGAAAGGAGAGTCACACTGGTACTTCTGTGAACGTTCTCAATTCATCACTATCAGAGAGAATTTATGACGCTCACGGTGTCTACTTTTTGCAGGTGTGGAGAAGATGGACCGTTCCCCCCTTTTCTTTCTAAGTATTCTCAAGGCTAAGCACTTGAATTCCATTAGCTAGTGCATAAGAACAGACCTAAGAATCTTAAAATTTTAATATACAAAAAAGAGAAGGGCAGAGGAAATGTTTTAACAAATTGTGTATGGATCATATAATGTTAGGCCTTTCCTCCCTTTTCAAACTATTGGGCTGGCCAAAAAGTTCGTTCGGGTCTTTCTGTAACATTCTACGGCAAATTTGAGCCGTAACATTTAAGCCCTCGAGGAAAGTCTCCTTATACCTCCTGCCAAGGAGGATTTCCTATTCAGGAGTACCCAGTCCAGGCCACAGCTGGCTTAAGGCGGGAGAACCTCCCACCTGCTGCGGATTATTGCCATTGCTACTGCTGGGTGAAGATGTGAGGAAATAACCGTGTCCCCTGTTTAGGATGTCTTTAAGGTACCATAATAATTTCTCGCCAGCGTAGTCTTGAGACTTTAAAAAAGGCCCATTAAGTCTGTGGCACGTCGGAGGCCTCATTCTCAGTTGGATCTGAAACAGCTTGAACTAGAAGTGTAGCAGGAGGCTGGAGGCATCATTTTGCTCTGTCTCTACCCTTGACATTCAAGGTTACTGCTCAGAATGCAACCCCCCATTGTCCTGCATAGCTTCCTTTTCTCAGACTTCTCTCCGCATGCTCTGGTGCTATTTAGCACCCCTCCCTCCCCCTTTTAAAAAATTGTGGTAAAAAACACTAAAAGAAAATTTACCACCTTGACCATTTTTAAGTGTACACTCATGGTAGTGTTAAATATATTCATATTGCTGTACAGCAGCTCTCTAGAACTTTTTCATCTTGCAAAGTGGAAACTTTATCCCCACTGAGTACAACTCCCCATTTCCTCCTCCTTCCAGCTCCTGGCAACCACCATTCTATTTTCTGTTTCCGTAAGTTTGACTGCTTTAGATACTTCATATGAGTGGAATCATGTAGTACTTGTCTTTTGTGATTGGCTTATTTCACTTAGCATAATGTCCTTATGGTTCATTGATGTTGTAGCATATGGCAGGATTTCCTTTTTTTAAGGCTGAATAATATTCCATTGTATGTATATACCACATTTCTTTATCTGTTTATATGTTGATGGACATTTGGGTTGCTTCCACCTCTTGGATATTGAGAATAATGCTACATTGAACTTGGGTGTGCAGATATGGCTGTAACATCCTGTTTTTAATTATTTTGGGTATATACCCAGAAGTGGGATTGCTAGATCAGATGGTATTTCTATTTTAAAATTTTTGAGGAAACTCCATACTGTTTTCCATAGTGGCTGCACCATTTTGCAATCCCAATTTCTCTACATCCTTATCAACACTTGTTATTTTCTGTTTTTTTTTTTTTTTTTTTTTTTTACTGGCCATCCTAATGGGTGCGATATGGCATTTTGTGGTTTTCGTTTGCGATTCTCTTAATGATTAGTGATACTGAGCATTTTTTCATGTTTGCTGGCCATTTGTTTATCTTATTTGGAGAAACGTCTGTTCAAGTTTTTTGCCCATTAAAAAAAATCAGGTTTTTGTTGAGTTGTAGGAGTTCTTTAACCTTTTATGAGATACATGATTTGCAAATATTTTCTTCTATTCCACCGATTGACCTTTTTCTCTCTGTTGATTGTCCTTTGATGCACAGAAGTTTTTAAGCTTGATGTAATTCCATTTGTCTATTTTTGCTTTTGGTGTCACATCTAAGAAATCATTGCCAAATCCAGTGTCAAAAAGCTTCCCCGCTATGTTTTTTTCCTAGGAGTTTTATAGTTTTAGGTCTTAGGTTTAGGTTTTTAATCCATTTTGAGTTCTTTCCCCAGTGTGTCTCCTAGGTGCCCTTGTCAAACATCATTTGATCATATATGTGAGAATTTATTTCTGGGCTCTCTGTTCTGTTCCACTGATCTATGTGTTTGTCTTTATGCCAGTATCATACTGTTTTAATTACTGTAGCTTTATAATATGTTTTGAAATTAGTGATAGGCCTCTAACTTTGTTCTTTTTCAGTATTCTTTTGGCTATTCAGGGCCCTTTGAGATTCCATATGCATTTTAGGGTGGTTTTTTCTATTTTTTCAAAAATTACAGTAGAATTTTGATAGGGATTACATTGAATCTGTAGCTCATTTTGCGTAGTATGGACATTTTTTTTTTTTTTTTTTTGGTGGTACTTGGGCCTCTCACCGTTGTGGCCTTTCCTGCCGCGGAGCACAGGCTCCGGACGTGCAGGCTCAGCGGCCGTGGCTCACGGGCCCAGCCGCTCCACGGCATGTCGGATCCTCCCAAACTGGGGCACGAACCCCGTGTCCCCCGCATCGGCAGGCAGACTCCCAACCACTGTGCCACCAGGGAAGCCCAGTATGGACATTTTAACAATATTAAGCCTTCCAGTCCATGAGCATGGGATGTCTTTCCATTCATTTGTGTCTTCTTTAATTTCTTTCAGCAGTGTTTTATCATTTTTAGTATACAAGTCTTTCACCTCCTTGGTTAAAATATTTATTCCTAAATATTTTATTCTTTTCAGTTCTATTGTAAATGGATTTAAAAAAATTTTTTCCCCTTTTTCTTGAATTTTATTTTATTTTTTATACAGCAGGTTCTTATTATTTATTTATTTCATACACATCAGTGTATACATGTCAATCCCAATCTCTCAATTCATCCCAGCACAACTACCCCTGCCCCCGCTTTCCCCCCTTGGTGTCCATATGTTTGTTCTCTACATCTGTGTCTCTATTTCTGCCTTGCAAACCAGTTCATCTGTACCATTTTTCTAGATTCCACATATATGCATTAATATACGATACTTGTTTTTCTCATTCTGACTTACTTCACTCTGTATGACAGTCTCTAGGTCCATCCACATCTCTACAAATGACCCAGTTTTGTTCCTTTTTATGGCTGAGTAATATTCCATTGTATATCTGAGTTACTTCACTCTGTGTGACAGTCTCTAGATCCGTCCACGTCTCGACAAATGACTCAATGTCATTCCTTTTTAGGGCTGAGTAATATTCCACTATATATGTGCCACATCTTCTTTATCCATTCATCTGTTGATGGACACTTAGGTTACTTCCAGGACCTGGCTATTGTAAATAGTGCTGCAGTGAACATTGGAGTGCATGTGTCTTTTTGAATTATGTTTTTCTCTGGGTATATGCCCAGTAGTGGGATTGCTGGGTCATATGGTAATTCTATTTTTAGTTTTTTAAGGAACCTCCATTCTGTTCTCCATAGTGGCTGTATCAATTTACATTCCCACCAACAGTGCAAGAGGGTTCCCTTTTCTCCACACCCTCTCCAGCATTTGTTGTTTGTAGATTTTCTGATGATGCACATTCTAACTGGTGTGAGGTGATACCTCATTGTAGTTTTGATTTGCATTTCTCTAATAATTAATGACGTTGAGCAGCTTTTCATGTGCTTCTTGGCCATCTGTCTTCTTTGGAGAAATGTCTATTTAGATCTTCTGCCCATTTTTTGATTGGGTTGTTTTTTCTTGACACAGAGCTGCATGAACTGTTTGTATATATTGGAGATTAATCCTTTGTCCGTTGATTCGTTTGCAAATATTTTCTCCCATTCTGAGGGTTGTCTTTTCGTCTTGTTTATAGTTTCCTTTGCTGTCCAAAACTTTTAAGATTCATTAGGTCCCATTTGTTTATTTTTGTTTTTATTTCCATTACTCTAGGAGGTGGATCAAAAAAGATCTTGCTGTGATTTATGTCAAAGAGTGTTCTTCCTATGTTTCCATCTAAGAGTGTTATAGTGTCCAGTCTTATGTTTAGGTCTTTAATCCACTTTGAGTTTATTTTTGTGTATGGTGTTAGGGAGTGTTCTAATTTCATTCTTCTACATGTAGCTGTCCAGTTGTCCCAGCACCATTTATTGAACAGACTGTCTTTTCTCCACTGTATATCCTTGCCTTCTTTGTCATAGATTAGTTGACCATAGGTGCGTGGGTTTATCTCTGGGCTTTTTATCCTGTTCCGTAAATGGGATTTTTTTTTAACTTCCTTTTTGAATTGTTCCCTGTTAGTGTGTAAAAACACAACTGATTTTTGTGTTTGATTTTGTAAACTTTGCAAACTTTTGCAACTTTGCTGAATTTGTTTATTCTAAGAGCTTATTTGTGTGGACTCTTTAGTGTTTTCTACATATAAGATCACATCATCTGCAAACAGTTTTACTTCTTCCTTTCCAATTTGGATGCTTTTTATTTCTTTTTCTTGCCTAATTGCCCTGGCTAAGATTCCCAGTACTATGTTTAATAGAAGTGGCAAGAGTGGGCATCCTTCCCTTGTTCCTGATCTTTTTTTTTTTTGCAGTACGCGGGCCTCTCACTGTTGTGGCCTCTCCCGTTGCGGAGCATAGGCTCCGGACGCGCAGGCTCAGCGGCCATGGCTCACGGGCCTAGCCACTCCGCGGCATGTGGGATCTTCCCGGACCGGGGCACGAACCCGTGTCCCCTGCATTGGCAGGCGGACTCTCAACCACTGCGCCACCAGGGAAGCCCTGTTCCTGATCTTTAAGGAAAAGCTTTCAGTCTTCTCTGTTGAATATGATGTCAGCTGTGGGCTTTTCATATATGTCCTTTGTTACGTTGAGGTAGTTTCCTTCTATTGTCCTTTAAAAAAAAAAAATCCCAAACTTTTCACATAACAGTCCTCACATTATTTTTTATGATACTAATTTAGTTTTTTCCCTGCAAAAATCTTTCCCTGCAGCTGTCTTGAATAGAAGCTGCCCTCCTCTTCACATGGGTTGTGAGGTGGGGTTGCCATTCTCCTAGCTCCTCGGTACCTATTCCAAACCATTACTCTTTCATCTTCTTATAAAAATCTTTTCTCCTTTGAGGCTCATAATATCTGGCTATATCATAAAACCATAAACCACCCAGCTTTCTGGGATCTCATCTACATTAGACTTAGGCTTTGGTGACTGGCTTATCAGTGCTAACAATGGCATTGTTATCTTGTTATCTTTCTGAATGCCCTGAGTGTTTATGTGAACAGCCCACCTAACAACACCTTGTCTTTCCTTTCCCTGACTTAATCTATTCCTGGGACTTTAATACTTTGCCCTTTTTCAACTCTCCCCATTCTCACTGGTTGAATGCTAAACCTTGTCATCACTTGTCCTTGTTCCACTTTTGAAAATGGAACTTAAGCATCTGAATCTCTCATTTCGGCCTTCTATTATTCCAGTTTTCTTCCTTTACTCCTCTTTCTCAGTGTTATCAAGACTTCTTGTCCCTTGGGCCCTCCATTTTCTTCCCAATCTATCACTCACCCCTGCCTTCGTCACTTTCTTCCTGTCCTAGATTCCTTGATCCAACACATCACACAATTCAACACAGTTTTTCATATGTCCTCCCTGGCCTTTTCACTCTCTCATTTCCTCCTCCTATTTTAAGTTAAACTTTTTGAATAGGTTTCTTCTGCTTCCCTACCTCCTACCCATTCTACATCCTGTGTGGTCTTCATTTGAATTAGTCGCACCAGTTTTATTACTCATCCTTTTTGACTGCTCAGCTTTAGACACAGTTGACTCTCCTTGAAACACTTTTTTTTTCCCTTGGCTTCTGACGGCCAGGTATCTGTTTTCCCTCCTACTCCTCTGGCCATTCCTTCTCCCCTTTTACTTCTCCCTTCTCCTCAGGGGTTACAGAAGTATTTCTCTAAAACTCTGCCCTCCCGCCCTCTGCTCACTTTATACCCTCTCCCTGTATGATCTCATCTGCTCGCAGTGGCTTTATTGTCAGCCGTAGGTAGACAGACCGCAGGTTTGTATTTCCATAGAGACCTCTTCTGAGCTCCAGACCTATATGTGCATTCGGCTGCTTACTTAATTTGTCTCCTTGGTTGCTTCCTAGGTGCCTCAAACTCAACAGACTAAAAATAAAATCAAAAGCTTTCCTGTCAAACCTGTTCCTTCTCAGTGATTAGTACCACTCACCATCCAGTTTCCCAAACTAAAAATTTGAACATCATCCTCCATTCTTCCTTCATCCTTATTATCCCACATTCAGGTTATACATTCTAAGTAATTTTACTTCTTTTATATCACTTACTTTGTTCGATTTCTGTTGTCCTTCCTCACTGTTGCCACCTTTGTGCTTGCTACCATCATCTCTGGCCTGGATTCTTACTAAATGCTTTCTGACTATTCTCCTTGTATCTACTCTTGCCTGTTTCTAATCTATTTTGCACAGCACTGCCAGAGCAGTCTTTTAAAAATGCAAATTGCTATTGCTTTTAGACTCAAATCCCAAATTCTTACCAGCTCTACGTGACTTGGCCCCATCTGTAGACAGCTGTAGCCCTGCCACACTCTACACTTTGGCATGTAGAACTTCCAGGCCTTCCAAAGTGGCATGTCCTTTCTGTTCAGGGTTCCTTAGAGGGCCCTCATGCATGTTCCCTCCTGAAAGTCTCTTCCCTTCTCTTCTTCCCTAGCCAGCTACCATCTCTCCAGGTCTCACACGTTGCTTCTTCCCCGTGCCCTCCAGTCTTGGCTATAGGCAGACAGCCTACATTTTCTCCATGGGATCGTGAACTTCTGTATAATACTTATTACTATTGTAGTTTTTTGTTCTGTGTGTTTTTTCTCTTATATTATAAGACTCTAAAGGCAGGGGCCCTGTTTGTCTTTCTTGGTGTTGTCCCCAAGCCCCAGCACATAGAAGGTACTTGAGACATATTGTATTTATGGAGGAAGGAACACACAAGAGAATGAAAGTCTCGGAGGGCAAAATCTCAACCCTGTTGACTGGCCACTTGTGAATTCACAGACCCAGGCTGTTGAATCCTCCTGAAGAAAATGATATGCTAAACCCATAGTCAGGTGACTCTTCCATTTTCACTAATTTATTTTGAAATATTCATGAATTTCCTCAGTTTTCTGCCTCACCTTCTCCGTATTCATTCTTGGACAACCTTAACTCCTACTTCAAAGACAAAATAAAGAACACTGGGCAGTTACCCCTGCACACACATTCCTGTTCTTTTTGTCTCATTGGATGAGGTTGCCATCCTCCTGCCCAAGGCCAACCCCTCCAACCCTGATCTGCGTCCCATTCTTCCTCCTTCATTGGTTATCCTTTTCCTCGCTTGTATCTTGAATCTCATCCTTCCTACTTCTTTCCCCCTATGTGTCAAACTCTTCCTAGCTTAATGTGTCATCTCAGCTGTGTGTCCCCATTTATTTACTGCTCTCTCTCTTCCATTTATACCATTCTTGAGATCTTGCCTCACACTTGCAGCCTCTACCTCCACTTCAGAGTAAGCTTAGTAAAATCTGGTTTTGTTCCCATCATTTGATTGACCCTGTTCTTGAGGAGGTCATTAATAGCCCCTTAGTTGTTAAATGAAGTGGATACTTTCAGTCCATATCTGCCACATTTGATTCTCTTTGACCATATCCTCTTCAGTTACCTTTAGGGTGTCTTTTTGTTCTGCTTGTCCCTTAAAGTTTGGTGTCCCAGGTCCTATCCTCATTCTGTAGACTTCTTAGGTGATCATAACTACACTAGGGTTTTCAGGTGTGGTACTTAAGATTTCAGAGTCATAATACTTTTTAGTCCATGTCTTGCTTTTCTTGACATCCTATGTGAGTCGTGTCCCTGGAGTTGTGCCGTGCAGCCAGCCAGCAGAATATTCTTTCTAAAAGAGAACTCTGATCATGTAACTGTTCTACTGACAACCTGTAAATGACTCTCCATTGCCTGGACGAAAAAGAGCCAACTGCTTAGCATGGCGTAAAAGGCCCTTCATGATCCTGCCTTGTCTTCCTCTCAGCTTTTTTCTGATTCCTTTTCATCCTCCCTCCATCACCCTTACACTCAACCTCTGTGTTCCAGAAGTAAAGACCTGTTTCCTGTTGTCCCTCTCTCTCCCTTTGCTTGTGTTCTTCCCCCAACCTGGAACACTTTTGCTCTTCACCTGGCCAACAGCTCAAAAATGTCACAAAGCTGTGTTAATGGTGGCGTTATTAGAATAAGAGGAAAGGAAAACAACCTGTGTTAAATAATTACGCCGTACCTGGTGCTGGGCTAGTTGTTTCTGTGTACATACATGGCCTCATTTAATCCTCAAAATAGCCCTGTGAGAGAGGTAATGTTATTCCCATATATAAATGAGGAAACTGAGGCTCAGAGAAATTAGTAACTTGTCTAAAGTCATATTTCTGCTTACTGGTGAAACTGGGATTTGGACCCAGGTTAATCATGTTCTAAATCCCATGTACTTTCTTTGCTGCTGACAACTTTGAAAACTAAAGCTCACTTTAATATATAAATCCTGCTGTAATTATTAAATGACATTAACTTTTAAATGCCTTTCATGTAACTTTATTAGAACTGTTCTGTTATGTTCTCATTTCATTTTTCACTGGATAGAATAAAGCTCCTTTATTAAATAGAACACATTTATTAGCATTTAGTAGAGACAAGGTGAAAACTGGACACATCTGCCCAGGGACCAGAGCCCTCATTTCAGAACCTCCTGGGTGCTCTCAGTTGTTCTCTGTAGGCCTTTCATATAGTGGTCTGACTCCCCTTCTCCTTTTCTCCCTTTTACTCACTGTTCTTTCCCTTTCACTCTGCCTTTCACTTTTATACTCCCCCGCCCCTTTTCTTAGCTTCCTTACCTGTTTGTAGTTTATAGATGAGTACATTTATTTTTCCTCTATTCTACGAAAATCTTCAAACATACAGCAAACTCGAAAGAATTTTACAGTAAACACCTGCCTACCTACTACTTGGATTCTAGATTTTACTGTATTTGCTTCATCACTTATCATCAATCTGTCCATCCTCCTCTCAGTCTTACTTTTTGATGCATTTCCAAGTATTAATAATTTGTCGACATCAGTGTACTTCCACCTGAATACTTGACCATGCATGTCAGTCATTGGAGCTCAGTATTTGCTTATAGTGTTTTTTCCCTTACTATGAAATTTACATGCAACGAAATATACAAATCTTAAGCCTGCTTTCACTGTGTTTTGTCAGATGCATACACCTGTGTAACCCAGACTCCTAGCAAGATAGAGAGTGCTGCCACCCCTCCAGATGTTTTCCTCACGTCCCTTCATAGTCAGTCCCTGTCCCCCACACCCTGAGGCAACCATTGTTCTGGTTTTTTCCCCACCATAGATTCTTTTCTTTTTTCACTTCTAGAACTTTATATAAATGGAATCATATAATGTAACCTGTATTGTTTTTGGTAAGCCTTCTTTCTCTTAGCATAATGGCTTTGAGATTCATCCATATTGTTTTATTGATCTGTAGTTCATTCCTTTTTTTTTTTTTTTGGCTGGGTAGTATTCTAGAAGATAAGCATAAGATTATTTTACACTTATAGAATTTTAAGTTCCTTGTTCTTGATTTCTAACAAGAACATAATATTTCTAATTTTAAAAAGCAAGCAAATTATTGTATTATATGTATTTGACTTTTTCTTTCCTTTGAAAGGAAAATAGTGTCTCCTGATACTGGATTCACATGCCAGTAATAATAATTGGCTGTGTTTCAATGCTGATTTTAATAACGACCATGGTTTGAGAGAGTAAATTTTAGTTTGCTTTTAAGGAAACAAGGCTTTTTCTGCAACAGCTTTGGAAGAAATTGCATATGTTATTTTATCTGTCCCATTTTTGGCTGCTGTCTTTAGCTTGTCTTTTGGCACAGGTATTATTTATCTGCAGGCCTCGTTTCATGTTGCTGTATTTATAAGTCTTCTTCTATGGGAATTCCTCTCCTTTTTTTCTCCCTTCCCCTCAGTTTCAAGGAAAAGAACCTGTGATATTTTTCTCTGCATCGTCTCCCCCACAGCAGGTTGCAGCAGTTGACAGGAGCAGCAGAGGCTGCTCTCAGGACTCTGGTAATAGCAACTGAAGAGGAGGAAATGACCCTCTTCGCTGAAAGTAAAGAGAATTGAAGTATTGCTCATTCCTCTCCAACTGCTCTTCCCAAGCTTTCGGGGTTCCCTGGGGGAGATCGAGTTTCAGGTTGTTCAGTTCATCATGTCAGCAGTTACCTGCAATGGTCTTTCTCTCATTTGGAGACCTTTCAGTAGCAAGGAGCCTGCTAATAGAGAGTAACATAAGAAAGGAGGCACTTTTAACAGTATGACCTTGGGCGCTCTAAGCCTCAGGTTCATCTGTAAAGTGGGGATAATAACAGTTCCTCACTGGACCATTGAAGGATTAAGATAACTGGAAAGCTCTTAGCATAGTGCTTGATTGATATCAGGGTTCAATACATGCTAGTAATTGTGAATTAATTTGATATAATATATACTCAGTTACTTTGGGAGTTAAAATGAATTACTGCTGGTAACTGGGCAATGAGTGATTCGAGAGACAGCCAGTGGGGAAGGAAGACGAGGATCTGCCAGATGGTGTAATGAGATCTCAGCCTTTTATTTATTTCACCTTCCATGGGTAACAAGACAGCTTGGAAAAGTGTAATTTCAAGCGTGACAGAACATAACCACAAAAGAGGTAGGGCCTAAGTAGTTAAAAGCCGCAAGCCGTG
The DNA here is from genome assembly GCF_000442215.2 of Lipotes vexillifer. Taxonomy (NCBI): domain Eukaryota; kingdom Metazoa; phylum Chordata; class Mammalia; order Artiodactyla; family Lipotidae; genus Lipotes; species Lipotes vexillifer. The sequence continues at coordinate 7,223,825 of NW_006793703.1, forward strand.
TCGGAACCCTTGTCTGTCTCATTTGAGCTCAGGGTGTTCCTTTCAACATTGGGGGCCTTGTCCTTGCCCATCCTGGCTCTGGCCTCTCTCCTTGTGATTTTGGCTGGTGAGCCCTTCCACAGCTTCTCAGCTCATCCTCGTGGCTCAGCAGTTGACCATAGCTCTGCTCCTGCTTAGTTCTGGCTCCTGTTTCTCAGCCTCATCCTTTGGCTCAGTGCTTCTGGCACCCCTTCTGCCACCCACCTTGGCCTGTGCCCCAGGACTCCCTCCTGTTTATTTCTGTGGAGCGTCTAGCCTCTCAGCCAGAATTCCTGGTTCCTTCTCAGAGAATTTTAAATCCCACAAACACTATACCTCCCTTAACGTGAAACTTGCAAAGCAATTGTGATACTATAGTAAGTCCCCTACATGTGAATCTTTAAGTTGCGAACTTTCAAAGATGCAAACAAGCATTCGCATGTTCCATCGTGTAAGTGAGTTCACGAGTCTGGCGTACATTGTCACACGCGTGCATCCTCTACAAGTGGCTGTGTTTTTGTGTACTGCACGGTACTGTATAGAGTACAGTAATGTAGGATCTTTATTTCAAGCCCGGGATGTCCGGAAGGAAGTGTAAAAGCAGTGGTATATAGCGGATTGTGTTAGTTGGGTACCTAGGCTAACTTTGTTGGACTCATGAACAAATTGGACTTAGGAACGTGCTCTCGGAACGGAACTCGTTCGTATGTACGGGACTTACCGTATAGTCATGGTCCTGGGCCATGTGTCTCTAGGTTTTCATTAATACTGGAGTTTTTTTTTTCCCTCTGTACAGAGGAACATTAATCTTGATTACTATACTGTAAGCATTGGTGGGAGCCCACCTTTCAAGTTCTGTGGTCAGACAGTTGCTTAGAAGGAAAACTAAATGGTTATGAGTTGACCTGAGGGCTGTGTTCAGTGTCATTCAGTTTTATTGAGGACTTAGTGGCAATAATGATGATAATCACTAACACTTAATCAGTGCTTGCCATGTGTCAGACAGTTCTAAGCACTTTACATTTATTAGCTCATTTTATCTTCCTAACAACTTTGTGAGATGGTTGTTAATCTCATACTAGTGTGAGATTAATAGCCCTACAAAGATGAAGAAATTGAGGGACAGCAAGGTTGAGTAATTTGCCCAGGGTCACACGGCTGGTCAGTGTCAGGGCCCCGATTCAAAACCAGGGCCCCCTCGTCACCTCTCAGAATGACTCCTGTGTCTTAGGTAGCATGAGAGATGCACTATAAACTGCGGTTGTCTTAGGCCTTCAGCCCCATAGGGCGTAAGACGGATGACAGAATGTCGTGCTTCTAATCGGGCTTCCTTCTGAGTCAGTTGGGTCTGGGTTCAAGCCTTGCCTTTGTCACTTGCTGATGTGTGACTTCGGGCACGTTCTTCAAGCTTGCTAAACTTCTCTCTTCTTCATCCACACAGTATCTCACAACATCATTGTGACGTTTAAATGAGATCGCCACAGTTCCTAGCACACATTAGAAAGAGCAGCTCCTTCTATAATGGATGAATAATGGATGAATAAGGCACTCCGTGCTGTGTCCTGTTTGAGTGGCACAAAGTCAGTGTTAGGGCGCCTAAGGCAAAGAGGGCTACTTAAAGATTGTTTTATTATGGAAATTTAAAACATAAAAATTCGAGTAGTGTAACGGAATCCCCCTGTATTTTGTGTGTGTGTGTGTGTGTGTGTGTGTGTGTGTGTGTGTGTGTGTGTGTGTGTCCCCGCTTCAACAGATACCAGCATTTTGCTAATCTCATCCCATCTCTCTCCTCTTTTTTTTTTTTCTGGAATATTTTAAAGCAAATCCCAGGTATATCTCATGTCATTTTACCCATAAATACTTTAGTATCTTTAATAATTAATGAATTTTTAGGGCTTCCCTGGTGGCGCAGTGGTTGAGAGTCCGCCTGCCGATGCAGGGGACGTGGGTTCGTGCCCCGGTCCGGGAGGATCCCACGTGCCGCGGAGCGGCTGGGCCTGTGAGCCATGGCCACTGAGCCTGCGCGTCTGGAGCCTGTGCTCCACAACCGGAGAGGCCCCAGCAGTGAGAGGCCCGCGTACCGCCAAAAAAAAAAATTAACGAATTTTTAAAAATCACAATACCATTAACATGACCTAACAAAATTAAAAATCCTTTATGTCATCTAATATTCAGTCTGTGTTTATATTTTGCCTGTCGACCGAAAATTCTGTTTTACGGTTTTGTTCAAGTCAATATCACCACAAGTTTCACACATTGTGTTTGATGTCTATTCTTTAGCCTCGTAAACTCTAACCCCCTCCTCCTTTCATAGTATTTACTTGTTTTAGCAATCAGGCATGTCTACATTTGCCCTTTTGAATTTTTCATCCTCCAGATTTGGCGGTTAACTTACACAGTTCAGTGCTGGGCAGAACCATATCGGAATCTGAGCAAAAAGAAAAATCAGTAATGCTGAGTCTGCCTTTATTTAAAACTCTGATATTGTGTTCATCATGGGTCTTTTACGTTCATTTTGATTTTTTAAAATACTGTATTAAAATGTTTCTCTCCATTCCTGTGTCTTCTGGTGCTCCCTTAAATTTTGCACCAGAGGCAAAATCCCTTCAAAATCCCTTCAAAATCCCTTCATTCTAGTCCCTGCCATGAGTTAACTTGTTTCTCTGTCTCGCCTGTGTCTTGTCCACCGGTGATTATGCCTGGCTTCTGAAGCTTTGTTATTCAAAGCGTGAGCCGTGGTCCAGCAGCACAGCTCACTCCTGGGAGCTTATTACAAATGCAGAATCCTAGACGCCAACTCAGACCTGCTGAGTCAGAATCTGCATTTTAACTGGATCCCCAGGGGGTCTGCGTGCACAGTAAAGTTTGAGGAGCGCTGCTCTGGAGGTGTGATTCCAATCAGGGTTAGTTTTTTGGGCAAGAAAGCTTCATAGGCCTGTTGTGGATTTCTTACTGTGTCACATCAGGAAGTACGTGGTGTCTGGTTGTCTTGCTTTTGAGGATGTTAAGCTTGATCAGTGGGTTCAGATGTGATCAGCCTGACCCACCTGTTAGAAAGTTGAGAAGTCAATTCCGAGAGCTCCCTGGGGCAACATGGTGAAGAGGAGGGCAGCTAGATGGATTTGAATGTCGACTTACACTTGCCAGTCTGCGACCCCGGACAAGGTGCTTCAGTTCTCTGTCTGTAAAATGGGCATGATGGTGGATGCATCTCATTGGGCTGTCATGCAGATTTTCTTAGAACCGGACCTGGCACAAAGCAAGCTCTCCATCAGAGACAGTGCTGCCTTTCCACTTCTCCTTCCTCATTAGAGAAAGCATCATAACAAAAATGTCGAGTGGGGCCTTGCAGACTGGGTTGGGACAGTGTTCTAGGTGACATTCATGACTTGAATGTCACTTCTAGGTGAGATTCAGAAGTGCACAGTGTATTTTTGGAGATTGGCAAAGAATTTGACTTCACTGGAGTTGTTTTTCTCAGTGGAGTGTGGGGAAAGCCAGATGGGGGAAGGCTTTGACTCTAGGAAGTTTGTAGTATTTGGTGAGCAGTGAAGACTCAGTGAAGATGCTCAAGGAGAGGAGAATGTTGTGAAGTGGAGTTTAGGACATTGAATCCGTCTCCCTGCGCAAGAGACACGGGAGGGAGAAAAGCACGAAGACTGGGAGGGCGTTTCAGGGGTTCACGTAGAAGGTAGGAAAGGCCAGAGCCAGAGTGGTGGCATTAGGGGGGGAAATAAAAGGGCGGTTATGAAGCTGTGGCAGTGTGAGCAATGCCCGAGTGTGGGTGCCGTGGTCAGACAGACTTCTGTTTGGTCTGGGTTTCGCTGCTTACTGGCCACGTCAAGTTACTTAATTCCCTTAACCTCAGAGCCTCATTTTCCTTATTGGTGAATGGGGACAGTGACGGCTTGTTTAGCAGGTTACCTGTAAGGATTCAATGAGATGGTGCATGTCACGTGCCCGGCTTAGAGTTGTCACTAGATAAATGCTGGCCGTAATTACTAGATGATTGGCTGTCTGGCTGAAGGAGAGGAGGGTAGGAGAAATCATTTTTTAGCTTCAAGTCTAGGATAATTGGCGATACAGAAGGAGGAAGGTTGCCAGGGAGAATTGGTTTAAGGAGGCGGTATTACATTCCCTTTTAGATGTGTTGAGTTTGAGACCCTGACAGGATGTCCAGGGGTAAGTGTGTCAGATTTCAGGGGGAAATTATGCAGGAGCCACACTTGACTAGACCTGTGCTGTTTCTTTTGGTACAGATTATGGTTCCAATAATGCCTTGTGCTTTATTTCTCAGTATCTCTGTGGTTTCTGACCAAGCAGATGTTTTATTTTTACTTGGACATCCATTCACATTAGCCTCTGACTTTGCAGTCAGTGGTCTGGGGACCCGGCTGGTTCAGCAGCAGAAGGTAGCAAGGCTCTTCCCCCTCATGGCTTTTCCTCATTCCAGATTTTGTTGCAATTTGAAGAAAGCAGTTTTGCGTTTTAGCGGTTTCAAGTTTCTTCTCTCTCTCTCTCTCTTTTTCTGAGCACAAGCTGAAGCTGAAATTTGGAGTATTAATAGGTGCTATTTAAAGAAGTTCATTTATGGGTAATTAAATAACATGCCTGTCAGCCCAGATTTGATAGGGAATAGAGGAAGCTTTTTTTTTTTTAAGTGCAGTGAAGTTTATTTTCCCTTTCCTTTTAACTCTTTGTCATATTATTTAGAAAAGAGATTTCCTCTTTTAAAAAAAACTATGTTGTTTATTTTGCTTCCTTTCTGTGTTTTCCATATGTTTACTAGTGGGAGGTAGAGTGGGATGGGGTTGGACTGAGATGGAATGGCAGAGGTATATTTAAGTTATATTTTGTTTTGTAGATTTTACATAATTTTTAGGGGTATTTATATCCGTGGTTTTAGCTGCTCCAAGCACTGCAGAGAGAATAATCATAGCTGATGCTAAAATTAACCCTTCCCCAGGTAGTAACTGACATCTCAAATATTGCATGTGCTGGAACTGCAGAAATACTGACAATAGTAGCTACTAGTGTATGTGTTTATAGGTCAGAAGTTATCCAGATCTGTCCTGAATCTTGGAGCTCAAAGTAAATAACCTCTTTCTGCATGCGATTTATACAGAGCACATTGTCGGTTGGGAGGAAGATCGGAAGGGACTCTCTCTTCCTGTGCTTTCTTCCTGAATACCTGTCATAATCTGTGTTGTTTGTTTTCTGTCTTTTCTTTTTTTTTTTTTTTTTTTGCGGTCCGCGGGCCTCTCGGGCCCAGCCGCTCCGCGGCATGTGGGATCCTCCTGGACCGGGGCATGAACCCGTGTCCCCTGCATTGGCAGGCGGACTCTCAACCACTGCACCACCAGGGAAGCCCTGTCTTTTCTTTTTCTATGCAAATAGGTGCAAGGACCTTGTATATAATTGTTACTTAATGTGTATTTGTTTGTAATTGTATATGCAAATGTATAATGGTTGACAGAACAGAAGGAACTAGTATTTGGGTTGCCTAGTAAAGTTAACGTTAATACAGTATGTGAAGAAAAGTATGTGGCATAGAATGTTTGAGTTGGCATGTACGCTAAAAATGAACGGATGGGAAAAAGAGCAGAAAGTGGGAGAAGTAAATGAACCATAAGAGAATGTCAGAATACTTGTGAGAATTAAGTAGGGGTAGGAGTCATTGAAAAAGCGGCTAGTGGTAGCATCTCAAAGAACGATGATGCCCTTTAAAGGCAGCCAAAACCTGCACTTGAGCGTAACCTAGCAGCTAGCTGGAGACGGTCCTCAGACCTCAGCTCCTGCGGATATTAATACGGCAGTGGAGTCGGAACAGAAATTGGTATTTTAGGGAAAGCTGAGGCTCGAATAAGAGGGTGAAAATAGAAAAAATTCATGTTCTAAGAGGAGAAAGAGAGACAATTTAGGCTTCCTACCTGTCCATTTCTCTTGGTCAATGGAATGAGGGAAATAACCGGCAGAACCCATTTCCATCTCTCTGGCTGATGGAAAGTTCTACAGAACAGACCCAAATGATTCGTTTATTATGTGAGAGGAGCCCTCAGGGGATGCCATTTTTCATTAAGTCATTTCCTATCCTGAACTGGAGAGGAGAAGTTTTGTGGAGAAAACCTGAGGAATTAGAAGGTACTTGAAATATTTAGAAGCAGTGACGTGTCCCGCTCAAGCACACACGTGTAGACTAAAATGCCTGGGAACAGGTGAGGTTGGAGGAAGATAGCTTTTGGATTTCTATGTTTCAGAGAGAGAGAATAAGCATTAGTTCAACTAGAGCTTTGTGCCGCTGCCAGCCATTATAGATGGGGCCTTCCCGCTGAGGACAGAGATTGAATCTTTGTCTGGCTAATAAGTGTTTTTGAATTAATGCATAAAGAGTGGGGTCAGATTTAGTTGGGCTTTTTCCTAAGCCTACTTGCAGGAGATAAAGTAATCATTATAGTTATCAATCGTGAATTGAGGCGACCATAGCAGAGGCATATGCCCGCGTGTGTGATTAAAGAGTGGATGGAGATTTATTGACTGCTTTTTGTGGCATTCGGGGATGCCCGTAGAGAACAGGGTAGAAGCAGAGTGTTGCGAGAAAAAAGGCCATTGTTGAGCATGAGAAGGCATAAGTTCCACTGCTCAGTCTTTGAATAACTTCTGTCTAACGAGGGGCAAGTCCCCAGGCCAGAAGTTTCTCAGACTAGATCAATTGGGTATTTTTTAGGAGCTCAAAGGAGATGGCACTGTTGAAGGATTCCCTCATTAAGTGAACGTACCAGAATCACGTGGGGTTTAGGGATTGGCAATACATAAGAGGGGTGTGTGTGTGTGGGGGGGGGTGTGGGTGGTGTGGTGTGGTGTGGTGTGGTGTGGTGTGGTATGGTATGGTATGTGTGTATCTCTTGCCAATGGAATGTTGTGTCATTTGATTGGTGGGGATCAGCCTGTGTTGGGGGAGGTTGAAAAGCATTGGACTAGATAATTTCTGAGGACTTGCCTAGCCTTAAAAATGTTCATTGTCAGGAAATGGAACTTGGGTTTGGATGCCTTTGATAAAGGCATTTTATTTAGCTTTAAATAAAATACCTTTAAAGCTGTAGAACTTTCAACATTTTGACAAAGAAATAAATAAAGATAGTAAAAACAGGGATTGTAGACCTGAAAATTAGTGTAAATGTTCAGGAAGCCATGGTTAAATAGTGGGTAAATTGATATCTCTGGGGTAAATCACACATCTTACGTATTAAATGGGGTGAAACACATTTTGGCAAAGGCCTGCTGGGAGGACTGACTTTATTGAGACAAGATACGAAAGGGGTTGCGGTATCAGCTCATTCCTCAGAGAAGCTACTTTCTCTAGATTTTTTTTTTTTTTTTTTTTTTTTCTTCTTTTTTTTTTAACGCGGGCCTCTCACTGTTGTGGCCTCTCCCGTTGCGGAGCACAGGCTCCGGACGCGCAGGCTCAGCGGCCATGGCTTACGGGCCCAGCCGCTCCGTGGCATGTGGGATCTTCCCGAACCGGGGCACGAACCCGTGTCCCCTGCATCGGCAGGCGGACTCGCAACCACTGCGCCACCAGGGAAGCCCAACTTTCTCTAGATTTTTAATTTCAATGCTGACTTATTCATTCTTGCTAACCATGGATTTGACTGACTCCCTCCCTCCCTCCCTCCCTCCTTCCCTTCTTTCCTGTTTTGGCAAATAACAGTCTTGGGGAAATGCTCTTGACTTGCTTTATATTATTATTAAAAATGTTTATCTTTGCATTGTTAAATATACCTAAGTACAGAAATCTATCTGGAAGGATATTCCACTCCCGGGTATACATCCAAAAAAACAAAAACACTAATTTGAAAAGGTACAATGCACCCCAGTGTTCATAGCAGTATTATTTACAACTGCCGAGGTATGGAAGCAACCTAAGTGTCCATCAACAGAGGAATGGATGAAGAAGATGTGGTATGTGTGTGTGTGTGTGTGTGTGTGTGTATATACTTACATACATACAGTGGAATACTTCTCAGCCGTAACAAAGAATGAAATTTTGCCATTTGTAGCCACATGGATGGACTTGGAGGGCATTATGCTAAGTGAAATAAGTCAGATGGAGAAAGACAGATACCGTATGATATCACTTATATGTGGAATCTAAAAAATACAACAAACTAGTGAGTAAAACAAAAAAGCAGCAGACTGACAGATATAGAGAACGAACTAGTGGTTACCAGTGGAGAGAGGGAAGGGGGGAGGGACAATATAGGGATGGGGGAAAAAAGGGTTATGAGATTATATGAAATCATGTGTGTGAAACTTTTGAAAACTGTAAAGCACTGTAGAATTTAAAGAATCATTCAAAAAAAAAAACTTAAAAAAAATCATTACTGTTTTCATTGTTCTCTTGGAGTTTCTAATCAGCATACTCTCCATTTTCTTCTATCCAAATGAACATTCTTCAGGCCTCAAAGATCAAGCATTCTTGTTTAAGGGGCTGCATTTCTTCGGCTTTGTCACGTGCCTTTCTCTTAGGCAGGGACAGTCAGCATTTCCCCATGAATGACAGAGGCTCACTGCAGCAGCCCTTGGGTGGGGAACTGGAGGTGGCATGGGCTTGAGGAGGAATCTGTAGTTTGAAAGAGCTTTGCCGTCTTGCGCGCAAGACAATCGCTTCTCAGAGGTTCATTTTCATCTTTGCTTCCGTTTCCACTCTATCCCTGCTGACAACCAGTGGGTACCACCACTGCAATATAATGATTAATTGTTCTAGCACACTTTGATTAGTAGTGGTTGATACAAACATCTGAACTTGAAATCTGTTTTGTGTAAAGCGAAGACTGTGTTTGCATTGCATGGAGGTGAAAAGCTGGTGGTGGAAATCGCTGTGCAGTTTGCCTCTAGACTATAGCGGGAAGTCTTTTTTGGGAAATAGGATGGATCCCTGTGATTTTTCTCTCCGTGTAGAGTTGTTATTGAAATAACAACTTATCTTATTTTGCAGTACTAAAGTAATAAATAAAACATTTATGGCTCAGAATAAATTGAGAGCATCCCACTTCCTGTGGTAGCAGGCATTGTTCATATTCTTTTAAAGCCTCAGGCAGGGTGACATCAGCAGATTTTTTCATTTTCTAATCCAGGAGCTTGTAATTTCTTTCTGTCAAAGAACCCGCACTTTAGTACTGAGCAGACCTTCAGGGACTCTTTTTGATATGACTACATTTTGTAGCACCTCTTTTAAATTGTGTTAAACTTCAATTCTCTCAGGAGGCAACATGCTGTAGTGGAAAGAGCCTGGGCTTGGAATTTATATACAGTACTTTTTTTCTTTTTTTCCTGGTCACAGCGTTTTCGTTTCACAATCAGATTCTTGAGTCATTAGCAATCTGGAATTTCTGACACCAAACCCGGCCACTGGGACAGTTCTTATGGTGCTTCCTGGTGTACCAAAAGGAGTTCTTGACTTAGCCTTTCTAGAGGGTTCTAGTTCCATTATCCTCTCTGGCAAACATACACACGTGCGCGTGCGCACACACGCCTCCCTGGGTCTTCTTGATCAGTGAAGTTCCTGTGACTGTTTGAAGTTTCCCCTCCTCTCCTGTCCTGCCCCACAGTGAGCCCTCCTCTTGCCCTTTGGTGGTCGTGACACTGAAGAATCATCCCAGCTGATCTCTTGGTTCAAGAATGCCTGATAGGGCTTCCCTGGTGGCGCAGTGCTTGAGAGTCCGCCTGCCAATGCAGGGGACACGGGTTCGTGCCCCGGTCCGGGAGGATCCCACATGCCGCGGAGCGGCTGGGCCGGTGAGCCATGGCCGCTGAGCCTGTGCTCCGCAATGGGAGAGGCCACAACAGTGAGAGGCCCGCATAACGCAAGAAAAAAAAAAAAAAAGAATGCCAGATACTCCTACAAAGAATAACCTTCAGTTTATCCTCCAGAACAGAGTCTGCCTGTCTGGGCACAGTGAGTCAGTCTCTCATGTTCAAACATTTGCCACTTATTTATTAAACAGTTATTTATTGAGTATCTTAGATTACCTACAAGAGTCTGTGCTCTGTGCTCTGGAAGAGAAAAGGGTGAATTATCCATGACTTCAAGAGAGTTATAATCAAGGAGGAAAGATACTACAAGCAGCTTTGTGTGTGGTGAGGTAAGGGTGTGGGTGGCATTGTTTGGCCTTCGATTTTTTTTTAAAGGGAGAGGGGATAAAATGACCACATCCTTGGAGGGGAAAAGTGCAGTCTGCTCTGTCTTTTAGGAACAGCAAGGCATACAGTTTGCCAAGAGTAGAGCCAACATCAAGAGCATGATGGGAGATAAGGGAGAGGATGCTTAGCCTTTTTCCTTGCTTGTCCACCACGTCTTTCCTTTGGCTTTGAGATGAGGTGCAGTCTCCATTTACTTGAGAGTCATTTGGTGTTCTCTGTGGAGGGTCCCAACGTGCAGTGTATCTCTTCCTGCTTCTGCTTTCACCTCCTCATGGAGATGATCTTATCCCCTCTCACTCCTCTTATTACCATGTGTATCTTTAGTCAAGAGCTCTGTATGGAATTCCAGATGTGTATTTCCAGCTGTCCCCTGGAACCTTCCACCTGCTCTTTCATCACTGTCTCAGATCGACCAGTCCAAAACTAAACACAGCTTCCTCCCTCCTCCACCTGTCCCTCCTCCTGCCTTCCATCTCTGTGACTGGTACCACCTTCCGCTGCCTTCCACTGGAAGGTCCAGGCAGCAACGTGGGCCCCATCTTTGACCCCTCCCTTCTCATTGGTTCCCACGAGCCAGCCCTTAAGTTTATCTCCAAATGTCTGCTGAGTCTGTCTTCTCTCCGTCCCCACTACCTCCGTCCTGTCTCTAGTCCTCCTCGCTGACCTGCGTTCCTGAAGAATCCTCCCTGGCTCCCTGGATTCAATCTTACCTTTGACCCTTGCCCTCTTGACACTGCAGCCAGAATGACCCTTCTACAATGTAAACCTGACCATATCAGTTCTCTTCTTAAAAGCCTTTAATGGCTTCTTATGGCCCTTAGGATGAAATCCCCATTCCTTAAATAGGTTAAAAAAGGCTCTTGGTGGCCTGGCCTGCACCTGGCTCCTCCCTGGCTTGCTGCCTGCAGCTGTCCCGAACTGCTTTCTGTTTCCTACCTTGGTCGTGACCTAGCGCTTGCAGGCTTTTCACATGCTCTTTCCTCTGCCTGCATTCTCCTCCCTGTTTTTGCCTGGCTACTTGTTATTTATCTCCCGGATCTCAACTTCACTGTCCCTGTAAAAAGTCTTCTCTAATTCCTTCAAGGCTAGGCTAGATACCCCTATTATATGCCCCTTTCATGGTGCACATAAAAGTCACATCATTTGATGATTGCCAGTCGAATTGTCTTTCTTCCCTTCTAAAGTGTCAACTTCATGAGGATGGGGAATGTTGGGCTTATTCACTGGTATATCCCAGACATCTAGCACAGTGCCTGGCATATTATCTATCAAGAAACGTGTCTTTTACTATATCACTGATATTTACCAAGAGCTATTCTTTGCCAGTGGATCCTAAGCTTCTTCGGGTCAGGACCAAATCTTGTTCATGGTGCTGTACCTGACACTTTGTGTTAAATAAGTTTGTTTCACCAATCACTTTGGGGAGATATATTCCACCTGAACTTATTAAAAAAAATTATATGAATGTAAATCTTAAGAGTTATATTAGACGAAACTAGGAAGTAATGTGATAAATTTAATAAATGTGCTATAATGTATACATCCAAAGGAGTATTGCCTATTCAGTATTGTCTGAAATCAAGAAGAAGGAGCCTTAAGGCACTTACTGTAGGGTTAGGTCGGCATGGGTTTGAAACCCAGCTCTCCCGCTTCTCTGAGCCTGGACTTCCTCATCAGTAAGGTGAGAATATAATGCCTGCCTTGGCAAGGTTGTTGCAGAGATTAAGGGTTTATGAAAACAACTGCCATAGTGTCTGGCCCACAGTAGTTGTTCTGTGAATTTTAAGTTATTTTCTATTCCACCAATGCAGCCATTACAGAAAATGTTTTTGAAATTTCTTTTTTGAAATAGTTTTTAGAGCTTTCTGTAGACCATCAGACTATGTCAATAGGAGAAATATTTTTTCCTTTCAGGATACGTTTGATTTTTAGATACAGTTTGGTTCAGAGAGCGTGATCAACATAGTTAATACCATTTTTGATATTTAAAAAATTAAGTGTGATTATAATGAGGATTTCTTTTGTAGTGTCTAAATTGGTACATATTCTGGCTTTCTCACGGGTGGCATTGGCAGCATGCACGTTCCATTAGACACGGTAAAATCCAGGGAATTAACGATCAAAAAATCTATTGATATTGAATAGCAGGCTGATACATCAAGCAGTATTAGTAAGCTCGAGAGAGCTGAGATCTTTAATAATATACTTCGTCACAAGTTTAACCATCAAAATTTTACTTCTAGCAAAAAAGAATTGAGGAAAAAAATGATCCAAGGTGCTACCCATATTCTTGTATATGTTTGGGGGTCTTGTGTTTTCAGCTGGGTCCACAGGCGTCAGTGTGGCTGATTCAGTAAGGAAGATGGTATCTACTAATGACCCAGAGGAGCCTGGCGCCCTCGGAGGCCTGTCCCTAGTAGGAAGAGGAGGAGCTGCCTGGGGGAAATGGACAGGGGTGTAGAGATAGGCACTCAGCTTTTATAGCAGCATATACTTGTACAGAATAATCCACAGGATGTCTTTGTAGGAAAAGAGAGTGGAGGCACAGGTCATTCTGTCTACTAGGAAAAACACGTTGAGGCAAGTGGTTGCAGGAAGACAGTCCTGTGAGGCTGGAAGTGGTACCCCAGGCAGTATGGAAGCTAGACTGAGGGTTAGCCGAGCCCGGGGGAATCTGGTGACAATGCTCAGCTGACTACAAGGAGCCCAGTTTTATTTTATGATCTGGCAGTTACTGAGGGCTCAGTATTTTACCTCGTCATTGTACAGAAGGGCATGAGCGTGAGGGATCAAGTCAACTATAATGGGTTACTGACATGTTAATTATTTTAAAATATTTTACTAGTTTGTACCCTGAATTTACCTCATCTTGCATGTGTGTGTATTTTGTTGATTGTTAGAATAATTCACCGGGAGCAGTTGATGGAGGGGCATGCGAAGAGAAGAGCAGAACGTGAATATTTGTGACTCTTGGGTGGGGGAGGGGAGGGGAGCTTGTAGGACTCCCTTCACCACAGGGTAGTAGGGAGCAGTGTCACTCAAGCAGGGGACTGAACCTGGCTGTAAAGGCGCCTTGTGGGGTAGACCTCACAAGGGATCTGTCCCCCTAAAATCTTCGTTGTAAAACCGTATGTGCTTTTGAGGTACTGGTGTCATTATAATTGTAATGGGATGTTGTCATTGCCCTTAGGTTTCAGGTGGGCAGCAGAGATGCTACCCCTTAGGGAAGAGATGCTTCCACTTTCTCATAGAAGCTGACTGCTCTGTGAAATCTAGGGGTCCTCCTCCAGCCTGGCTATGGAAGAAAAATCCGTAGCCTTTGACTGCAACCATGGCAGAAAGCAAAAGATTGTTTAATTTTTTTAGTTCAAACTTAAATGTCAAAATTAGATTTGAATTACTATGAAAATGCAAAATTCAAGGTCTTTGATGTTATGACAAAGATCTAGACAGAAAATTTAAGTGAAATAACACTTTTCTCCTTTTAATTCTTTCCTATAAATTGTTTATTGGTCATGTTTTCTGGGTATTAGTTTTCTTAACTGTTGTTAACCAGGTTGAAGGTATTATCTTAGCAGTGCCAGCAACATGCATTAGAATTGACTCTTACAAGCAGAAGATTCTGGAACCCAGTAGGCAGTCAGCCATTTAAAGTGCTCTTAAGGTATAAGTGGCACAAACATTTTAGAAAGCTTTATGCTAAATAGATGAACATGTTCTGATAGAATGTTTTCATTTTTGCAAGGCAAAATTTTGCCTCATGCCCAGATTTTCTGTTTATGATATAATTGAGTATCTGACTGTGATATAAAAAATAAGAGATTTAGATCAGCGGTCCCCAACCTTTTTGACATCAGGGACCAGTTTCGTGGAAGACAGTTTTTCCAGGGAGCAGGTGTGTGTGGGGGATGGTTTTGGGACGATTCAAGCGCATTACACTTACTGTGCACTTTCTTTCTTTATTATTACATTGTAATATATAATGAAATAATTATACAACTCACCATAATGCAGAATCAGTGGGAGCCCTGAGCTTGTTTTCCTGCAACTAGATGGTCCCATCTGGGGGTGATGGGAGACAGTGACACCCAAACTGTGTTGCTTACGTCCAGTCTAGTCCGTAAGATGCAGCTTAATTGTCACTTGCCACTCACTGATAGGGTTTTGATATGAGTCTGCAAGCAGCTGATTTATTACGGTCTCTGTGCAGTCACACCTCTCTGCTAAGGATAATCTGTGTTTGCAGCTGCTCCCCAGCGCTAGCATCACCGCCTCAGCTCCACCTCAGATCATCAGGCATTAGATTCTCGTAGGGAGTGCGCAACCTAGATCCCTCCCACGTGCAGTTCACAGTAGGGTACGAGCTCCTATGAGAATCCAAGGCTGCCGCTGATCTGACAGGAGGCGGAGCTCAGGTGGTAATGTGAACGATGGGGAGCGGCTGTATATACAGATGAAGCTCTGCTTGCTCACCCACTGCTCACCTCCTGCTGTATAGCCTGGTTCCTAGCAGGCCACAGACTGGTAGCGGTCTGTGGCCCGGGGGTTGGAGACCCCTGATTTAGGTAAAACACTAGCAGAAGCAACTACATATTAAATTTATTTCTGGCAAATGACCTGAATAATTTCTACTGGATAAGAAAAATGCAGGGTATGTGCATTCATTTTCTACTGCTGCCCTAACAAATTACCACAAACTTAGTGATCTAACACAGCACAAATTTATTATGTTATGGTTTTGTGGATTAGAAGTCCAACACAAGTCTCACTGGGCTAAAATGATGGTGTTGGCAAGGACAGCGTTCCTCTGGAGGCTCTGGGGTGAACCCGTTTCCTTGCCGTCACAGCTTCTGGAGGGTACCCACACTCCTTGACTTACGGCCGCCTTCCATCTTCAAAGCCAGTGAGGTTGCATCTTTCTGACCATCCTTCCATGGTCATATTTGCTGCTGAAGTTTCTCTGCTTTTAAGGACCCTTGTGGTTTGATTGGGCCCACCTGCATAATCCAGGATTCTCTCCCTATCTCCAGATCCTAACTTAGAGTCACATCTGCAAAATCCCTTTTGCCACATAAGATAACATTTTCAGGTTCTGGGATGTGGACATCCTTTTTTTTTTTTTGGCCGAGCCATGCAGCTTGCAGGATCTTAGTTCCCCAGCCAGGGATTGAACTCAGGCCCACGGCAGTGTAAGCACTGAGTCCTAACCACTGGACTGCCAGGGAATTCTCAGATGTGGACATCTTAGAGGGAGAAGGGATTATCATGCCTCCCATAGTACGGAAACCTAACACCGGGTTTCATTCAGAGAAAGTATTTTTCAAATGTGCCCATGATTTGTTACAGGTCTTAAGAAACTTTGACTTGGGTATTTTATAGGGAAGAGTTATACATATTTTAAAAAATGATGATGATTTGCTTGGATCTGAACCTACTTATTAAAGCTAACGTTCATTCTGTTTTGTTTACTTTGATAGTGATAACCTACTAAGGAGAGCAGCCTGTCAAGAAGCTCAGGTAATGCCATTTAATATGAAACAATTAAAACCCGCCTTATCTCCACTGTGCAGAAATCTCAGGCTGTTCCAGGGGGACTTGCACAGTGCCTTGCATCAGTGCAGCTTGGCTATTTTTCCCCCACTATCGGGATGAATCAGACTGCCAGCCAACTCTGAATAGAACTGGAAGAAGTTAACAGTCTGGTGAAGAGCAGTTCTAACGCCCACCCCTTTAGACTTGTTTACTTCTGGATTAAGTCCAAAGAACACAGAACTGGCCTGGTTGGCACTCTGGGAATTTGTTCATGTCTGCAGGTGTCCTTGAAGATCTGGCTAAAGCCCGAATCATCCCTGATCCAAAGAACCCCCAAGGATATCAGTTCAGAACAGGTGTTACCTCTCAAAATCAAATCTTCTTAAAACTGTTGATTCATATTTTTAAAACCTGTCTCTTTAGCACAACTGATTCAGACCCTCTCCCATGATATCGCACTTAAATATTCATCTATCTAGTTGTAGCTGAATTGTTAATCCTTTCAAGTTTAAGGCCACAGTTTTGTTCTTCCCTCCCCTCCAAATGTGTGCGTTATACATTGCAGATTAATTTGCACGACTGAGTTGCCTTTTTGTTACGTCATTCAGGCATACGATGTCAGAAATACCAAAAAAGAAACATGAAGCTAAAAAATGACAAAAGACATGATGCATTTAGTAGGAGAGGTGGGTGGCAGACCTCATGTTTGTTTTTAAAATGTTTCCGTGGATGACAATGACAATGATACTATTAATAAATTCCTCTCTTTAGTGATTCCCTAACTGTTCTAAATCCGTGTTTCAAGAATTCGATTGCTTTGCTGTTTTTCTCTCTTATGGCTCTAAGTTGTTTTGGAAATCATTTCAAATAAACTTTAATATTAAATTCGAGGTGATCTTTGCCCCAAGGTAATTTTCCACTAGCAACTGGAAAATCCTCTTGGGAGGGGAAGGCTTTCCCCCTTGAAGGAAGAGTGGTCATGGGGTACTCCCTTTCTTGTGCAAAGTAAATACCTCCACCTCTGTTCTGAACTCCATCTCCTCTTACTTTTCCCACTGTTCTAATTCTCCACTTCCCGACACCCATTTAGCTCCTTCCATCTGAAAAAAGGAAGCGAATTCATCCTTATAGCCCCCTCCCTCTAGTTACTTTTCCTGTCTGTGTCCTTCCCTTTTCAGTCTAAATTCTTGAAAGAATATGATTTTTTTTTTTTTTTTTTTTTTTTTTTTTTTG
>NW_006793703.1:7241099-7243647 GCF_000442215.2 Lipotes vexillifer
CCTGCATCGGCAGGCGGACTCTCAACCACTGCGCCACCAGGGAAGCCCGATTTTTTTTTTTTCAATCTCACATAAACTCACCTCATTGTAGTCTCATGTAAACCTGAGACATGAGTTGCAGGTAGATAAGACTTCTAGAGGCTAAAAACCCAGGACCAGGAGGAATAATCTAGAACTGTAGATCTGGCATCTGGCAGGTTAATTAAATCATTTCTGGCCAAATTCCAGAAATAATATGGATAGAAAAAGAACAAATTACAATATTTAGAGATTTGGCAGCAAAATGTTAAGATCTAACTCAGTAAGAGTGAAAACAGAGTAGTAATTATAACGTACACAGAAACTTTTTACAAAGAAATAGTATGTCTTTCTGAAGTATTCAGAAATAGAAGTTTATCTTTTTTAAAGCAAGAAATAGACAGCGGTGACAAAGGATCTCCAGTGGGCTGTCAGGGAGGTGGTAGAGTTGGGGTCAGTTACTTAATAAAAATCTTGGCATAACTTCCATTTTTCTCCTATCTTTACTTTGTGCTTCTGTACTTAATTCTACCTTCTTGGCTCAGACCTACTTCCCACCATCTAAGACTCACAATTTTGCCCTCTTTGGGGTTTTCCTATTCTCATTCCTTTTATTGACCACCATCTCCTCCCATTACTTCCCATTTTCACTCCTCGCATCTAGTCCTCTGGGTGTCTTAACTCTGCCTCATCATTTCTTAGCTCTTTAGAGCTGATAGAGTAGAAGTTTGGAGTTAGATTCCTATAAATTCTAGGCTTGTAAGTTATTAACACTTTGACTTTGACTGACTTAATCTTTCTGAATCTTGGCTTTCTCATCTATAAACATGGGAATATTTAATACCTCCTTGGTTTCTAAGAACTAAGCGTTAATATGTGTGGAAGTGGCAAATACTAGGTGCTCAGTAAATATTAATTACATTTCTTTTCCTGTACCAGTTGATGCTACTTATGAAGGTTGCAAAGAAAGGAGGAAAATAGAGTATCAGATTTATTTTTTATGTGTATAAAGATACGAAGATTAACTGGTAACATGATTCTTCATGAATAAGCTTTAGTAATAAGTTAAAAGAGAAAAAGGTTATATTCTGAAAACTAAAGACAAATTAAACTTCTCTTGTGACAGACTACGGACTTACTGGTTGTAATAAACCTAGTCATATCTTACAGAGAAAAGAAAAGTTACTTACCTTTAGTAGGTGAGTGAAGCAGGGCGTTTTATTACAATATAAAGTTCAGCTTATTTTCATTAAATAAAGGTGCACTTTTATTGTTGTTTATGGTGGGGTTGTCAACATGAAATCCGGAAAGAACATTTGTTTCCGCAGGGTAGACACCGTATCTGCCAGAAGTAAATTCTTTTGGAATGAAAGAATATCTGTGCTCACTAACTGATTAGAAGGACATTTACTGAAAACTTGTCTTTGTTCCTTTTTAGGTGTTTGGCAGCCAACTTATTCCTCCCAATGCACAAGTGAAGAAGGCAACCGTCTTTCTCAATCCTGCCGCTTGCAAAGGGTAGTTCAGTTTGTGATTTGTTACAGATTTGGTTTTTCTAAGGGGAAAAGAGTCACCGAATACTAGGCAGATGGTTGGATTGTGTGGAATTGGAGCTACTAGGTTCAGTACCCTTGTAGCAATGAGATTCAATTGTAATGTAGAAATCACGGTTAATCAGATATAACTGTAAAGCTAACTGATGCCTAGCTAACTGGTCTAATTGAAGTTTAATAATTATCCCAGAATTAACCCTCTCAAATCGGTCTTATCTGCTTGGTGGTAGCCCCCTTGGGAACAACGTCTGCTGCTGTGATGTAAATTATGAGTCCATCTCTGTTACAGGATGTTCAGAGATTGCCGAAAGCACTGTGGCCTTGTGAGGTCAGAAACATTGTTTCCCAAAGTGGTGAATGTAGAGTTAGGTCTTGGAGGTCAGTCAAGGGAGAACACTCAGTGTTCCCGACTGACAAAATGGCCCATGGGGCGGGCGCCCACAGACAGGAGTGCCGACTAATGTCCTTTGCTGTGTCACCGGAAACTCTGTAAACTGGTCTGGTTGGCCTCGAGGGGTCATGTGAGGCAACTGTGAGAATTAAGATGTGAAGAATAGTTGGGACCTTGGTTGACAGTCATGTGTCCATGTTCATTTATTGTAACAAATGTACCACACTGGTGCAGGATATTGAAAGTGAGGGAGGTTTTTTTGTGTGTGTGTGCATGTGTGTAGGGGAGCAGGGGGTATGTGAGAACTCTCTGTATTGTCCACTTCTTTTTACTGCGAACCTAACAACTGCTCTAAAAAATAGTCTATTAATTTTGAAAAGTACCGTAAGCAAAATAAAAACTTTTTTTTTTTTTTTTTTTTACATTGCTAGTTAGATACAACTCTCAGTTGGAAAGGTAAATAAGACTTTTGGTGGCTTTTAGAAGAAATCAGTTAAAATTTAAAATTATTTTTTAAAAATAGTAAGAATTGGGGCTTCCCTGGTGGCGCAGTGGTTGAGAGTCCGCCTGCCGATGCAGGGGACAC
>NW_006793703.1:7243796-7276122 GCF_000442215.2 Lipotes vexillifer
AAAAAAAAAAAAAAAAAAAAAAAAAAAAAAGAATTACAGGGCTGAGGGCGAGAAAAAAGTGATACCTTTTATTCTTTCTAACAGCCAGAACAATTCTTTTTGTCCTGACTGAGGAAAAATTGATAAGTATGTATTAGATTGGATTCTCTAAGTTCAAAGTCAAATGACATTAAGATAATAAGAACAACAACAAAAAGCATAGTTGGGAGTAGCTTCTAAGTGGTAAGGTTAACATTGGAGAGAAACGCAGGGGCTCTGAGAGAAGTTTCTCTAGTCATTTCTTGGGAGGTAGTGTGTGTGGCTTCACAGATGTGAGGGCTAGTCACGCCTTATTTCATTTTAATTCAGCAGTTTAAGATATTTACCTACAGATTGTCTAAATCGGCTCCATTACTCTACCTAATTGAATCATATTTGCCCACCTTTGTTGGAGCCACTTCCCGCCCCCATAAACATACAGTAATAAGGCCTCTTGTTCATTCTTGTTTAAAACCAACGCTGAACAAAAATATCAACAAAGGTTCTAACACAACACAATCAAAATACCCAAGATAACTAAATAGTCACTGGTGGCCTGTGGGAGAAGCTAGCAGGGAACTGGGTGTATCCTCTGTATTCTCTTCTCTGCTCTGTGATACGGTCGGTGTTGCTTAACTTCTTAAATCCTCAATTTACTCATCTGTAAAGTGTGAAAAGTAATAGCACATGCCTTATAAAAATTACCATGTAATTCTTTAGGATTAAATGAGGTAATGCCTATAAGGTATTCAGCATTCTTTCCATTTCATAGTTAGCACCTGATAAAAGAAATATAAGCTGCTGTTCTTGGTATTACTGACCTGTAGGCTGGGTCAGAAGGTTCTCTACTTGGCTCTCCCACCCTGGGATCTCTCCTTTTGCCACCGTTGTTGTAACTGCTCCAGGTCCTATTCCTCTAGAGATCTAGTAAGTTAGTAACTTGCTAATTCTCTTGAAATATATGGTAGTTTGTTTAAGCTATAATCAGTCATTTTGAGTTCCTACTTGAGATATTTGCGTTTTTAAGAAATGAATAAACTTTTTTTTTTAGAGAAGTTTTAGGTTCCGTTTACACTTTTACACATAAGTGTATTTGCATTTTTAAAGGTAGGTTCTTGTTGAAAAGTGCAATACCTTTACCTGCAGGCTAGGGTAAGGAAAGTGTTTCTTTTCTAAAGTCATGGTCCCCTTTAAGAAGGTGAATCCCTGCATGCTTCTAGGAAGCAGCCACTTTGAAACTCTCCAGCATCTTTTTTTAAAGCTTTCGCTGTTTAACTGTACTATTTTTGTCATCTTGGCTCTGACCTGGCACATAATTTATAATTTATCATGTAGCTATTTCATTATGTAGTACTGGTTTAAAACTACATTAGAGCTTTAGGAAATAACTGTTTTGCATTAATAAATGATACATTAAGGAGTAATTATTTTGCGTGTGCATGTGAAACTGCAAATTGCTAGAGGTATAGAAAGTTTTATTTAACTCTGGTGCTATCTCACCCTTAATTATATAATAAATAATACATTTATTACTGGTAACACTTGCTTTTCAATCTTTTATATGGAATATTAGAAGGAAAAAAAATGCCTTCACTTCCACTTTAGAGATTTTCTGTACCTGTGGCATCACAAAGATGTGAATAAAGGCCCAAATGTTCAAATCTTTTTTCTTTCTTTCTTTTTTTAATTGATGTATAGTTGATTTACAGTCTTGTGTTAGTTTGAGGTGTACAGCAGAGTGATTGTTGTATATACAGACATATATTTTTTCAGATCCTTTTCCATTGTAGGTTATTATAAGTTATTGAATATAGTTCCCTATGCTATACAGTAAATTCTTATTGTTTATCTATTTTATATATAGTAGTGTGTATCTGTTAATCCCATACTCCTACTTTATCCCTTCCCCCTTTGGTAGCCATAACTGTTTTCTCTGTCTGTGAATCTGTTTCTATTTTTAAATAAATTCATTTGTATTATTTTTTAGATTCCACATATAAGTAATATCATATAATATTTGTCTTTCTCTTTCTGTCTTACTTCACTTAGTATGATAATCTCTAGGTCCATCCATATTGCTGCAAATGACAATATTTCATTCTTTTTATGGCTGAGTAATGTTCCTTTATATATAATGTATATAATATATTCTACACATACACACACACACACACACACACACACACACACACACACATCTTTATCCATTCATCTGTTGATGGACACTTAGGTTGCTTCCATGTCTTGGCTATTGTAAATAGTGCTGCTATGAACACTGGGGTGCATGTATCTTTTCGAATTAGAGTTTTCATATTTTCTGGATATGTGCCCGGGAGTGGGATTGCTGGATCATATGGTACTTCTATTTTTAGTTTTTTAAGGAACCTCCATACTGTTCTCCATAGTGGCTGTACCAATTTACATTCCTACCAACAGTGTAGGAGGGTTCCTTTTTCTCCACACCCTCTCTAGCATTTATTCTTTGTAGACTTTTTGAGGATGGCCATTCTGACTGGTGTGAGGTGATACCTCATTTTACTTCTACAAATCTTATTTGTTTTTTTTACATTAATTAATTAACTTATTATTTATGGCTGATTTGGGTCTTCATTGCTGCGTGCGGGATTTCTCTAGTTGCGGCGAGCGGGGGCTACTCTTCGTTTCAGTGCGTGGGCTTCTCATTGCGGTGGCTTCTCGTGTTGTGGAGCATGGGCTCTAGGCGTGCAGGCTTCCGTAGTTGTGGCTTGCGGGCTCTAGAGCACAGGCTCAGTAGTTGTGGCGCACGGGCTTAGTTGCTCCGTGGCATGTGGGATCTTCCCAGACCAGGGCTCGAACCCGTGTCCCCTACATTGGCAGGTGGATTCTTAACCACTGCACCACCAGGGAAGCCCAAATCTTATTTCCTAAACTAACTCAGAGGAGCTTATAGGTGTGTTGTAAGTGATTAATACAGATGATTGAGTCTTCTCCAGAGTTTTGCTTCTCAGAGATAGATCTCATCCACTTCCGCCTGACCCTTTCTTATCAACCTAGAAATGAAAGCAACCCTGCAAGGAGAAATGTTTACAGTATCACTAGCTCGCCTTTTGTTGTTGGGATAAGCCCCAGAAATGGTGATCTGGAAAGGAGAAATTTCCGTTTAGCCTTTCGTGTTCATTCTTACAAGCATTCAGAGCCGTAGAAGAGGGAGGGTATGTTTGTTTAATTTGCTTATTACGTGCTCAGGTGTGCCCTTGGTTCAAGGTATTCTTTTGGTTCTTGTAAAAATTTGCTCAAGCTTCCCAGTTTCTATTTTAATTCCGAATCAGAAATGTTCTATGTTCTGTGTTCCATTTGACAGCTATTTCTTTTTAGTTTAAAGAATGTTGAAGTTGGTCTGTGCGTAACTCTACCTGTTCCTCATTCACTACCTTTGTGTCTGTTTCTAGCATAAAATATTCTTAAGAAAGTTGAAGCATGCATCACTGATAAAAAATAATAATCTTTTTGAAAGAGGACTGAGTAAATGTGGATGTAAAAGTTAGATGTTTGGTGTTGATTGTTTTGAAAGTACTAGTTTTTGTTTTTGTTTTGTGATGTGATAGTTGAAAATATTTGGGTAAGAGACAAGTCAGCTGATGGGTATGTTTTAACATTTACTTTGAGACTTTGAGACTCTGCAATTGGGGACTTTTTTGCAGCTTCTGTATCCCTTGATTTCTAGTACATTCTTAGTCAACCACTGGAATGTAAATAAGTTCCATGAGGGCTTATTACATTATACCTCAGTTACATGTATTTTTGTCTGCCTTGTCCTGCTGTTTGCCTAGTTCCTAGATGTGTCTAGCACACAGTAGAGGCTCAGTAAATGCTTGTTGAGTGAATCAGACATTGTTGCCCGAGTGGAGCCATATCCAGTGTACACACTTCCTCTAGAGGAACTAGATTGTGCACTCTAAGCATCCCACATGGGTAAGAGCTTATTGTATTAGACAAGGGGCAAAATCTTGGAGGCCCCAGAGTGAAAGAGTCTACGTTTATATCCAGAGAAACTCATTACTCTTCACTAGCCTTCCTGTCCTTGAACAAATAGAGGAAACGTGTTCTCTATGCTGTTTCTTGTTCTCTTCTAGAGAAGGTGGTTGGGCTTTTTATATTTCCTCTTGAGAACTCGTGTTAAAATATTTGTGTTTTTTTTCCTTTGTCTACAGCAAAGCCAGGACTCTATTTGAAAAAAATGCTGCCCCGATTTTACACTTATCTGGCATGGATGTGACTATCGTTAAGGTGAGAACTGCTCTTGAATGTTGATTTTATCCAAGCTACCCCTCCTTATTACATATCCTCTTCTCTTGACTTCTTAGCAGAAATCACTTATCACTTAGAAGATAAGAACAGAGAAGTCAACATTGTGTTCTTCTTCTGATAATTAATAAGATAATATTGTTTTTTCCAACCACGGTCAGCTTTTCACTTTCAGAACAGGATTAAATGGAGCCATGAACTTGGCTCCTTTCATCTGACAGATAGGACGTGGAACTATTGTCTCTTGGAAGATGAAAGTTGTTACAGTTGTAAGAATTCTTTTTCTGGCTATTAAAAAGAAATTTCAAGTTTGAGTGATTAATTTAATTTCTTGGTAGTTCTGCAGACAGGTAAACATTTTCTTTCTGGTGAGGAATTATTTCAGGTGAGGAATTTTAAGTGGTAAAGCTTTAGAGTTTTCGAGATTTGGGTAAGAAGAAATGGGGACAAAAATAAATGAGAGGGAATTGTGCTATTTTAGAAGATGCCTCAAGACTCCACTTTCTTGACTTTAAGTGCTATGTGTGTGGTATGTACATAGGTGTGTGTATTTGGTGAAAATCACTGTTACCATGTTTGTAAATCTATGGTATACCAATTTTTAATATTACACACTTACATTAAATCATAAAGATTGAACAGTCATTTAGTCCAGTTGACCATGCAATGTTGATGTTGAACTCTCTTCTCCAGCTTGTCCGAGGTGTGGTCTTCTAGTTGTCTGCCTCCAGGGATGGGAGAGTGGGGAAGAAAACTGACATTTATTTCAGGACCTGTAATGCATATTGCAGACTCTACGTATGAGAGATCTGAGAATGGTTATTTAAGACTGATATTTGTTTGTTCCTGGAGTGTTTGGTTGAACTCACAAGGAGAACCGTCTGGGCCTGGAGCTTTCTTTGAAGGGAAATTTTTTTGTATATTAAATTTCTGTAATGGCTGTAGAAGTACATCAGGAAGTTCTATTTCTTCTTGAATTAATTTTAGTAAGGTAAATTTTTTAAAGGAATTTGTAAATTTCATCTAAGCTTTCAAATTAATAGGCATCAAGTTATTCATAATATCTTCTTTTTAGCTTTTAAATTTCTGTAACATCTGAAATACATCATTTTCTTGCTCAGTATTGTTTTATTGTTTATTTGTGCTTTTTTTTTTTTTGCCTGCCAGTCATGTGAGAGGTGTGTCAATTTAATTAATTCTTGCCAAGAACCATTTTTTGGCTTGTTGATCCTTTCATTTATGTATCTTTCATTAACTTTTGGTCTGTCTTTATTGTTTCCTTCATCTACTTTCTTTGGCTTTTTTTCTGCTGTTCTTTTTGACATTTTAACTTGGATGTTTATTTCATTAATTTTCACCCTTCTCTCCTGGTGTTTTCTTAGAAAGCTATAAACTTTACTGCTTCAGCTGCATCCTAGGAGTTTTGATATATAATATTTTCATTATCATTCATTTCTAAATGTTTTCTAATTTTCATCATGATTTTTGTTTGACCTATGAGTTATTTAGCATGTTTTAAAATTTTCAAATCTAGGGCTTCCCTGGTGGCGCAGTGGTTGAGAGTCCGCCTGCCAATGCAGGGGACACGGGTTCGTGCCCCGGTCCGGGAAGATCCCACATGCCACGGAGTGGCTGGGCCCATGAGCCATGGCCGCTGAGCCTGCACGTCCGGAGCCTGTGCTCTGCAATGGGAGAGGCCACAGCAGTGAGAGGCCCACGTACCGCAAAAAAAAAAAAAAAAAAAATTTTTTCAAATCTAAAGTTTTCCCACATCTTTTTGTTAATGGTTTCTGGTTTAATTGTGTTATGGTCAAAGAATGTAGTCTATATAATTCCAGTATTTTAGGTTTATTGAGATTCTGTAGGCCTAAAAAGAATATATATCAGTTATTGGGTACCATGTTCTATATATGTCCATTCAGTCAAGTCTGTTAGTTGTGTGGCTCAAATCTTACATGTCCTTACTGATATTTTTCTTCTGTTTGAACTATAGATTATTCAGAAAGAGGTGTTAGAAATATCGCACTAGATAGATTTGTCTGTTTCTCTATGTAGTTTTATCCACTTTTGCTTTTTTATATTTTGAGACTATGTCAGTAGATGCATTCACATTTCAAATTATTTCATTTTTCTTGCATGTTGACCCTGTCATAGAGTTACTCTCTTTAGCACTAATGCTGTCTTTTAATGTGGTCTATTTTATTTAGTATTGTTAGTAACCATACTAGCTTGCTTTGATTAGTTTTTACCTGGTATAATTTTTACTTATCTTTACTTAAACCATTTTGTATCCTTATATTTTAATGCGTCATTGGTAAAGGCATGAAAACAGGATATTTTAAAAATCCAATGCTTTTTGTGTGTGTGTGCCTTTTGACTGGACCATATAATCCATTAACATTTATTGTAATTATTAATGTATTTAGATTTATTTCTATACCAGTTATCTATTGCGACATAACAAACCACCTTGACAACAGTTTTTCTGCTTACAATTCTGTTGGTCAACAATCCGTGTTCAGAGCTGTTCTTGTGTTGGTCTCACCTGGGCTCCTCAGTGGCTTGTCTTTTCATGACTTGATAGCTTATTTATTTCCTTTTCTCACTGAATAATATTCCATCATGTAGATGTACAACAGTTTGTTTATCCATTTACCTATTGAAGGACATCTTGATTGCTTCCAGTTTTGCAGTTATGAATAAAGCTGCCATAAACATTTGTGTGCATGTTTTTGTGTGGACATAATTTTTCAGCTCACTTGGGTAAATACCTAGGAGTGCAGTGGCTGTATTACATGGTATGCTTAGCTTTGTAAGAAACTGGCAAACTGCTTTCCACAAGTGGCTGTACCGTTTTGCATTCCCACTAGCAATTAAGGAGATTTTCTGTTGCTCCACATCCTCATCAGTATTTGGTGTTCTCAGTGTTCGGGGTTTTAGCTGTTCTGATAGGTATATAGTAGTTTCTCATTGTCTCAATTTGCAGTTCCCTAATGACATATAACGTTGAGCATTTTTTCATTTGTTTATTTTCCATCTGTATATCTTCTTCAGTGAGGTGTCTGTTCAAATCTTTGCTATTTTTATATATATTTTTTTGCGGTACGCGGGCCTGTCACTGCTGTGGCCTCTCCCGTTGCGGAGCACAGTCTCCGGACGCGCAGGCTCAGTGGCCATGGCTCACGGGCCCAGCCGTTCCGCAGCATGTGGGATCTTCCTGAACCAGGGCACGAACCTGTGTCCCCTGCATCGGTTGAAAGTGGACTTTCAACCACTGCGCCACCAGGGAAGCCCCAAATCTTTGCTATTTTAATTGAGTTGTTTCTTGTTTGTTCTCTTATTGTTGAGTTTTAGAGTTCTTTGAACACAAGTTCTTTATCAGATATGTGTTTCAAAAGTATTTTCTCTTATTCTGTCTTTTAAAGCTGTGTTTTCATTCTCTTAACAGTATTTTCATGGAGCAGAAGTTTTTAATTTTAAAGAAGTCCAACTTATCAATTTTTTTCTTTTGTGCGTCTTGCTTTTGGTGATTTATCTAAAAACTCATCAACAAACCCAGGATCACCTACATCCTCTACTGTGTGATGTTCTAGAAGCTCTATAGTTTTTTATTTGATATTTAGGTCTGTGATCCATTTTGAGTTAATTTTTGTGGAAGGTGTAAGGTTCACGTTTTCTGCATCATTAGGCCACTCTTTATCCTTTCTCTTTGTTGCATTTGGAATTTTCCTCTTAAGATCAGAGCCTCAAATGTGTCATCCCTATTAATGTAATCTTTTAAATTATGGTCTGTTAAATCTGTCAATAGCTTTTTGAATTTTGGTTCTTTCATTCATGTACTTATTCATATTTATCAATTTTTCTTGCAAATATTTGAGTACCTACTACAAAGTAAGCTCTGTTCTACATGTTGAGGATACAGTCTGAACAAAACAAGTTTTCCCTCTCTGTCCTCAAAGAGCTTCCATTCAAAGTGTGAAAAGGAGGAATGCAGATAAAAAACATATACAGATAAACATATGATTTGTCAGATGGTGATGAGAGCCAAGAAGAAAAATCAAGCAGGGTAAGGAGACCAAGAGTAATGGCGGTGTTAGTTTAGTTCAGGAGGCCAAGGAAGGCCAGTCTGGTAAGATGACCTTTGGAAGAGACGTGGGGGAAATGAGTGAGTCATGCTGATAGGTTGGGGAAAGCATCCAGGCTGAGCGTACTGCACATTCGGAGGCTCTGCGGAGGAGTGTACCCGGGGCTTGAGGGAGAGTGAGAGGCAAATGTAGTTGGAGGAGGATGAGCAGCGGGAGACAGGCGAGAGGATGAGGATGGAAAAGTCAGGAGGGGCAAGATTGTCAGGTCTGTATCATTTATGCATTCAGTCAATTACCTTTCCTCTCTGCTGTTGATAAAGTGTTGTGTAGGAAAAGGCTGAATGGAGAGCCCTAAAGAAATGTCACCAGGAATCTACCTACATTTTGATGTCCCTCCACTGAGCATCTTGCTTTGAAAGTAGACATTCAGTTGGTAATCAGTTCACCCAACTGTATTCTAGTGTATTGTTCCCACCTGTCTCCACCTTGTCCCCAAGGATATTATCAAATAACTTGCCAGGTGCCTTGCTGAAGACCCAATAGAATGTCTGTCTGGATTTCCTGATCTTCTGATCTAGTAATCTGTCAAAGATGAGGATATTCTGAAATGCCTTGTTCTCGGTGAACCCGTGCAGATTCCCAGTGATCACCTATTTCGGAGTGTTCACAAAGCATCCTTTTAATCAGGATCAGCATATATTCTCTCTTTTTTAAAAAATATTTATTTTTGGCTGCGTTGGGTGTTCACTGCTGTGCGCGGGCTTTCTCTAGTTGAGGCGAGTGGGGGCTACTCTTCGTTGTGGTGCACGGGCTTCTCTTGCTGCGGAGCGTGGACTCTAGGCGTGCGGGCTTCAGTAGTTGTGGCATGTGGGCTCAGTAGTTGTGGCGCACGGGCTTAGTTGCTCCGCGGCCTGTGGGATCTTCCTGGACCAGGGCTTGAACCCGTGTCCCCTGCATTGGCAGGCAGATTCCTAACCACTGTGCCACCAGGGAAGTCCCTATATTCTTTTTTAAAAAAGTGAAATATTTGGATTGATTGAGCTCAATCACCAGAGGGCAATGATTTAATCAACCATGGGTACGTAATGAGACTGACACAAAAACTCAGAAGGACAGGGTTTGGAGAGCTTCTGGGCTGGTAAACCTGTGGAGATCTGGGGAGAGGTGGTACGCCCAGAGAGGGCCTGGAGACTCCACACCGCTCCCCACACACCTTGCCCCATGTACCTCTTCATTTGTCTGTTCATCTGAATCCTTTCTAATAAACTGATAACTGTGAGAAAAAAAAAAAGAAATATTTACAAATGTATAATTGCAAAGCCAGTCATTTCATTTTTCAGGATAAAAGTAGAACCATTCATCATAAGATTAGATGGTGTTAGGGTAGGACTTCATTTTTCGTGTGTTGACTGTGACTTAGTGGCCCAGGTGCTTTAGCCCATCTGACATCCAAATCTTCAATTTTTGCCTATTAGTGTGTCTAGTAAAGTGTCAACAGGAGAGAGTGTTTCCTTATTTCAGTATTAGTTGCATTACATTTGTTAAAATTCAGTGTTTGGTTTTAGAGGTGGTGGCTTAGATCACTCATTTAAGTCTGCATATGTATCTGAAATGAGGTATCCTCAATACAAATGGTGAGGCTTACATACCATTTAGTCACCATTTTGTGCTTTGAGCCATACCTATATTTCTTTATGTACAATCATAGCAAAACCACAGTAACCATTTATGTAGTACAGTGCCAGTTAAGAACAGTTACCTTGCTAGTCGCTTTTCATGCTGCTTTCCAGCAGTATTAGGAGGAAGTGCTTTTCCCTTCCCCAGTACACATGATTTCATTGATAAGGAAATTAAGATCCTGAGAGTTTAAGGCCACTCAGCTAAAAAGTAGCAGAGTTGGGAGTTAATCTGGGTCTCCTGCGCTCTCAAATCTGTGCTCTTTCTATTACATCTGTTTCTCCTTATTTGCATATACACTTGGCTTTCTGCTTGCAGATGAAAGTCACTGGGTAAACGATGTAATAATAGAACCTGCACTGGACTAGAAATGATTCCTCTGACTAGCTGACTGTATAACCGAGACAAATCACTAGGTTTGAGTTTTATTTTTAAAGTAAGGAGCCGACTAGATGGTTTCTGAGGTCCCTTCCAGCTCTGAACATATAAAACTATAAAAACCATACATAGTTGCTTTGATAGCTGTTTAGTTTCTCATGTATATCAATTATGTAGAATTTAAGAAAAGGTTCAGTGTAAAACTTTAAAGAAAATATCCCATATTTTTAGACCTTTGGGCTTGTGGCTCTAGGATGATAAATTTACCAAGGGCTTCCTTTGTATTGCAGACAGATTATGAGGGCCAAGCCAAGAAGCTCCTGGAACTGCTGGAAAACACAGATGTGATCATTGTTGCTGGAGGAGATGGGACTTTGCAGGAGGTGTGGCCGCTCTTCTGTTTGAAACCATTTTGAAAGGGAGGAAAATAGAAATTAGGTCTTGGAGCAGTGGTGTAAAGTGGTTATAATTTAAGGAAATTATTTCTTTGTAATCCATTCTTTTTAGGATTGTTTCTCTCTGAAACAAGTATAGCATTACATTTTTCTAATGCACTTTTATTTCATTGCTTCGTATAAATTCTGTACCCAGCACATAGAAGGGTTTTTGTTTTATCAGATTTAAGTTGGATAAAATGGAATAAAACAGGGTACAAAATGGTGCTGGGTGTGAAACGCTTTTTATATTTTGAAGACTCTTAAGCAGTAGCCCTGTTAGGGAATCACTGTTTCAATTATGGGAAGGTTTCTTATAAAATAAACTTAAATAGCAGTTGCCTTTTTAAAAAATGCATCTGTCCATTCTCACATCATTTCCTTCCCACATAATGTTATCTCCTAATGGTACATTTAGAGGCAGAGGTCTACTTGTTCCGACGTATGCGTTGCTTTTGTTCTACAGTTGCATTTCCTTAATGCTTGCTTTGGTCCAATAAGGACGGTAAGTATATTGCCCTGGAAATGCTCTTCTTTTCCAGGGCAATAGACTAGAACCTACATTATGTATTGGAAACCCCTAGAGGGCCCAGTGCAGGTGCCCCTCCCACTCAGTCACCCCATCCTGTGTACCATAAGTCACATCCATACCTCGTTTCTCATTGTCTTTTGCCTCTATTTTGGTGGTTTCATTGGTGTTCAGGGACCAGGAGCTATAACAGTGGACAGGGCACTGTCCTGTGTTTGACTTAGCAATCATGTAAGCCTTAGTAAGCTTCTTTTAAAAAGGCTGTGCTAATGATCTTGTAATTGTGTTTATAGATTTTTAATGAAGTGTGAAGAATACTGATAGCATGCCAACAAAGTAATGAAGTGGAACTCATGACAGCCCCATTTAATCCCAAAACTCAGTGAGGCAGGAGATGCGGGAGAAGATTGGCTTTTGCCTTGACTTTACAAAATGTCTTTAAGAAAGAAACCAAACTGTGTGTCTGGTATAATCTAGTCATCAAAATATGCCCTGGTTAAAAAAAAAGAGTTGGAGGGAAATATAGCAAAAAATAAACAACAGACTAATGATGCCTGCTGGGTTGAGGAGAAAGTATTTTTTCTTCAGATATTTTTCACAGTTTTTACAAGACCATGGGTATTATAGTTTAAAAATAAAAAATAAATTAAGTAAAAATTCAAATTAAAAATGTCTTTTTATCGAGGGAATACAGTCTCCCTTGTCTTCATATGCATCAGTAAGAAACATTTATTGAGAGCAGGCTTCTCTCTGAGTGTAGCAAAGTGCTGTTTTTTTCCCGATATGTGTATTTCATAGTAGGAAGCTAGGATCTTTAGTATAATTGATGTGTACATCACATTTATACCCATCTTATAGAACTTAAAACGTAATTTTACTACTATAATGTGGAAGTTTTATAATTATTTTATCTTAGCCTTTATAGCACTATGGATCCTAGGTGGAGAATAAAATCTAATCTAGCTCTGATCTTATTGGAGAAAAGTTTGTGCTTTAAGAGCCAGTACATCTTTTGACATAGTTTCTAGGAAGAAAACAGGAACAAGTTTGTGGTCCATGAAAACTGAATCCAATTCTTTTATGATAAAGGAAATACAAGTTGTTCCTAATAATTTTTTTAAAACATTTGTAGGTTATAACTGGAGTTCTTCGAAGAGCAGATGAGGTGAGCTTTAAAATAAGAATAATTGCATTTTGACTTTTACTTTCCTGTTCTTTTAATCTCTCTTTATTTCTTTCTTTTACCCTTTCTCCCCTTTTTATATTTTAAGATGGGCACAAGTTGTGCTTCCTCGGATTTTAGAGAATAAAGTACTTCTGCCTATGTCATAGAACACTTTTATTAGCTCATGGTGGACTTTTCTGCTTTGGGGATCCAGGGTATCCAATGGCTTTTACCAAGAGTTGTTTAAAATATAAAATTTCCCTATAGAATCTTTTCTTCAAAGGATTCCTTCATTAATAAATTGTGGTATATTCATATATTGGAAGCCATACAACAGTTAAAATGAGTGAACTAGGTTTATAAATATCTACGTGGTAAATCTAAAAAATATTCAATAAAAAAAGGCAGGTTGCCAAAGTATGTTATGCATTTCTACAAAGTTTTAAAATTCAGAAAACAAAGATACTCTTAATAGATGCCTAAACTATGTAGTACAAGGATAACAATGTGAATGGAAAGGAATCACACCCACCTCACGATAAAGGCTTCCTCTGGGAAGGGAAAGGGGAGTAGGATGAGAAGGGACTTGAGTTGTATCTGCATCACTTTATTTCTTAAAACTCTGAAGCAAATATGGCAAAATGTAATATTTGTTAAATCTGGGCCTTGGGTACATGGGTATTCGTGAGATTACTTTAAATTATTGTAGAAAAGTGTGATAAAATATCTTACAAGTAACAACAAGAAAGAAGATCCTTCCCAGTCCCTTTGGTAATAGTAGACTGAGCTCAAAATAATCTTTAGGAACCTTACGGTATCTGTTGATTTGTGGCCTTTAATTAAGTCTCTACTATGCCATTCTTCAACTACTTGACCCTGCTTATTCTCTTAGCCTTGTTTATACTTGAGGTAGTTTATAAGGCACTTTCACCTGTCCTCAGTCACTGTACTCAGTCACTGTTAGACATTTTCAGTTGAATTCTGTCTGCAGCTTTGTCAAATAGTGTGGCAACGTAATACAGTCTGGTCACAATCATGCATTTACCTAATATCTAAGACCCTCGTTTTCTTAACCAAATTTCTTTCAACCAGTTGCCATTAGTGAGCACCCAAATATTCCTTCCAAATTTGAAGGTATGTTGTTTTCATGAACTGCCTTGTTCTAGAACCTGCTTCCTCAGTATTACCTGGTTGCTGGTCTAGGGGTGTGGGAAGGAAGGCTGGGAGGCAGGCCCAGGGTCAGTTACTTTGTCATAGTGGACACACCTGTGCCTCTCTGTTCAACATCATTTTCTGACAATAACAATAAAACTTTGCTCTTGTTTTCTTCCTCGCCAGGCTACCTTCAGTAAGATTCCCATTGGATTTATCCCACTGGGCCAGACCAGTAGTTTGAGTCAGACACTCTTTGCCGAAAGTGGAAACAAAGTCCAGTAGGTTGTCAATGTGGGATGGTAGCATTTGTGGGTAAGCGAGCCTGGGAATGGAAAATTCACACGTGTGATATAATTTTCTTTTTGAGTTTTGATAGCTTGAAACTTCAAATCATTAAGAGGAAGAGATCAGAGTTCAAGCATTGGGTTGATTGGGAAGTTTCTCTGTTGGGTTGTGGGACCCTGGTGATCTAATGTTAAGTCCTCAGGTCAGGTATGGAGATGAATACTGATGTCCTTCTGACACTTATGAAGATAGCTTCACTGATCCAAGCATACTGTTTGTGTGCTTTTGTGTTGTAAGATTCTCTGGTGAAGACGTATTTGCAGCGATCATTTGTTTGCTTTAAGTATGCATGATGACAAATAGCAAGTTCCCTGCGGAGACTGGGCCAGCAGCAGCCTTGGCTCCATTACCTTGATAATATAAGTAGCTAAAGCAACCAAATATAGTTACATCCTTTAGGGAATGCCAAAAGTGGAAGGCAGTGTGGATAAAGTAGACAGAGAAAGTAGTGCAGCCCTGACATTAAATTAAATTGTTGTGAGTCTAACAGTGTCCTCAGGAGTCAGGCAAGTTGTTATTATTGCTCTTTTCTTTCAAAAGCATTATGTAAACAAAGATTTAGTCTTTCAGGAAGATGGGAATCTTGAATTTGAGTCGTGGCTTTGACAATGATTAAAAATATAATCTTGGGCAAATCATTTTCAGGCAGGTTCTCATTGTCAGTTGCCTGATCTTTAATGTAAGCTTTGTGATACATTGGGGGAGGTCAATAAAAAATATTTGTTGAATGAATGAATTGAAATCTTCTCAAGACATTTCTTGTTATAACCTTCTAGAATCAATAACAATAATAATACTCAGGTGATTTTCTGTTTTGGATTTTTTTTTCTGCTTTGGGATTTTTATTTTAGATTGACATAAAACATTATATTAGTTTCAGGTGTATAACACGATGATTTGATATTTATATGCCACCACAATAATTATAGTTAACATCTGTCACCATTCAATAGTTACAGAATTGTTTTTCCTTGTGATGAGAACTTTTAAGATATACTCTCTTAAAAACTTTCAAACATGTAATACAGTATTATTAACGTTAGTTGCCATGCTATACGTTCCATCCCCATGACTGACTTATTTTTTTAATATATTTATTTATTTATTTATTTATTTTTGGCTGTGTTGGGTCTTTGTTTCGATGACTGACTGACTTTATAACTTGACTCCCTTCACCCTTTTTACCAACCTCCCACACCCCACCTCTAACAACCATCAATCTGTTCTCTGTATCATCTATGAACTTGATTTTTTAAAATTTTAATTTAATTTAATTTATTTTTTGGCTGCATTGGGTCTTCGTTGCTGCATGCAGGCTTTCTCTAGTTGCTGCGAGGGGGGGCTACTCTTCCTCGCAGTGCACGGGCTTCTCGTTACAGTGGCTTTTTGTTGTGGAGCACGGGCTCTAGTGTGCAGGCTTCAGTAGTTGTGGTGTGTGGGCTTCAGTAGTTGTGGCTCGCGAGCTCTAGAGTGCAGGCTCCAGTAGTTGTGGCGCACCGGTTTCAGTAGTTGTGGCTCGCAGGCTCTAGAGTGCAGGCTCAGTAGTTGTGGCGCACGGGCTTAGTCGCTCCGTGGCATATGGGATCTTCTTGGACCAGGGCTCAAACCCGTGTCCCCTGCATTGGCAGGCAGATTCTTAACCACTGCGCCACAAGGGAAGTACCCTTGTATTTTTTTTTTTTTAAAGATGCCACCACATATAAGATATCATACAGTATTTGTCTTTCTCTGTCTGACTTACTTCACTTAGTATAATACCCTCCAAGTCCATCAGTCTTGTTGCAGATGGCAAAATTTCATTCTTTTTTATTGCTGAATAGTATTCCAGTGTATGTGTGTGTGTGCACACAAATGTGTATATATATATATATATGTATATATATATATATATATATATGTATCTCACATATATATCACATCTTCTTTATTCATTCATCTGTCAGCAGACACATCTGTCAACGGACAAGATTGTTTCCATGTCTTAGCTACTGTAAATAATGCTGAACAACAGACATGGGTGCATATATCTTTTGAGTTAGTGTTTTAGCTTTCTTTGGATAAATACCCAGAAGTGGAATTGCTGGATCATATGGTAGTTCCATTTTAATTCTTTGAGGAACCTCCATAATGTTTTCCATAGTGGCTGCACCAATTTACATTCCCAGCAACAGTGCAGGAGGGTTCCCTTTTCTCCACACCCTCTACAATACTTGTTATTTCTTATCTTTTTGATAATAGCCATTCTAACAGGCGTGAGGTGATGTCTCATTGTGTTTGGATTTGCATTTCCCTGGTGGTTAATGATGCTGGGCATCTTTTCATGTACCTGTTGGACATCTGTATGTCTTCTCTGGAAAAATGTCGATTCCAATTATCTACCCATTTTTCAAGTGGATTTTTTCTTCTGTTGAGTTGTATGAGATCTTTATATATTTTGTGTATTAACCACTTACCAGATATATGATTTGCAGATATTTTCTCCCATTCAGTAGGTTGCCTTTTCATTTTATTGATGGTTTTCTTTGCTGCACAGAAGGTTTTTAGTATCATGTAGCCCCACTTACTTATTTTTACTTTTATTGCTTTTGCTTTTGGTGTTAGATTCAAAAATCATTGCTGGGCTTCCCTGGTGGCGCAGTGGTTGGGAGTCCACCTGCCGATGCGGGGGACGTGGGTTTGTGCTCCGGTCTGGGAGGATCCCACATGCCGCAGAGCTGCTGGACCCATGAGCCATGGCTGCTGGGCCTGCGTGTCCGGAGGCCGCAGCAGTGAGACGCCTGCACACCGCAAAAAAAAAAAAAAAAATCATTGCCAAGTCTTATGTCAAGAAGCTTACCCTCTATGTTTTCTTCTAGAAGTTTTATTGTTTCAGGTCTTATTGCATTCAATTCTTTAATCCATTTTGAGCTAATCTTTGTGTATGGTGTAAGCTAGTGGTCTAGTTTCATTCTTTTGCATGTGGCTGTACAGTTCTGCTTTGGGATTTTGAATAGGCTGGTTTTGTGGGTTTATTTTTGCTTTTGTAGTTTTAGGAGTCATCTTTTACCTTTTAACTGTTTTTTTTTTTTTTTTTTTTTTTTTTTTAGATAAAAACCTTGCTCCATATATCAAACACCAGGCATAAGCGTAGACATATATCAGGCCTTTATTAAAACGTCTCTCATGCTTCAAGCCTTAGCCTGCTGGGGAGTGTTCAGCCCTTTACCAATCATCC
Source organism: Lipotes vexillifer (assembly GCF_000442215.2). NCBI lineage: Eukaryota > Metazoa > Chordata > Mammalia > Artiodactyla > Lipotidae > Lipotes > Lipotes vexillifer. The sequence continues at coordinate 7,261,081 of NW_006793703.1, forward strand.
TGCAGCCTAATGTGGCATTTCAGTTTGCTGTATTTTTTTCCCAGTTTAGAATTTCTGAGGGGCTATAAATATGACAAACAATGAATTAAACATTTTTTCTTATCTGAGACAAATCCTATCTGGTTTGGGTCTTGGTTACTTTAGTTAGCTAGTCTTTCCCCCTGTCAGTATAGATTATTAGAACTGCTTGCCAGCATTACCAGATATGCCAGTGATGCGGAGGTAGGACATGTCCCTTAGAGAACACCTCACCTATCCAAAAGCCAGTGTCTGTGCAGTGTGGCTGCCCTCAGGGTCTTAAATAGCCTTCAGTTTTTTAGGAGCTGATTTTCCCTGTAGTTAAACTAATGTTGTTGCTGCTTCTATTTATAATTTAAAGATTTATAAAACTTAATTTATAAGCATGCCCCAGGGCTCTTAGATAATTAAGTCAGTCTGCCCTGGGTTCATAATTTTGTAGACCTCTTAACATGGCAGATGCCCGAGGCTACTTAAAAGAACAAGGCTTTGCTTTTTGCATTGCTTTCGAGATTTGTTGTACCATAATTACTACAGAAGAAAAAGGAATTTTGAATTTGGAATGTTACAGGTAAATAATCCTAAAAAATAGCTGTTTCCTGCTACAGTGCTGCTTTATTTAGAACTTTCAATTATTGCTGGAGAATGATAAATTTAAGGTTGCATTTTAACCATCTCTGCCAAGGAATTTTGAAAAAAAATTAATAGAAAAAGGCATTTTTCAGTTGGAACATTTTTTAAAGGTCAGCCTCTCGAAAGCACTTCTTAAACCTCTTAATGTGCTAGGTGCTACTCAGAGTGAGCACAAAGCTTTAGGATTCCTTCTAATAACTGCCTTTGAAATTAATGTATTCATATCAAATTAATCTAAACTGGTGATCATGTGTCTTGCTTTCTCCTAAATTGAATCTCATTTTGTAAACTGCTACCTACTTCCCAGATAGCAACCGTATTGGAGGGAAAATGGGATAAAGATATGTTGATAGAGAAATATGAGAAAGAAAGTAGGCTGTTTCTTAAGTTTCAACTTGCTTCCTAGGGAACCCAGAATGTAATCCAAGCATTGGAGTTAATGTGTATATTTTGGGGATTTATTATATTTTGCTAAGATAACTCCAGCAAAGCCTGTCCTTTAGCTATCCTTCAGATTATTAGAGTAAAAAGGAATATGGTTTTTGAAGTGCTTGACTTCCATTCTCTTACAGTGAATGAAAGATGTTGTATTATTATTTATGTATCATATTTTCCAGTGTTAAAAGTCAGACACAATGTAGAGACTCAATAAATGTGAGGTGAATAAATGATTGGTGCCTTGTATAAACTTCTCTTTGCCAAAGCCTTCTCTTTGAGTCTGTTTCAGAGCCTTCCACTAGATTTGTATCAGTAATTCTTTTATACACCTTTGTTCTGCTTTCTTGGAGTATTTTGAAGGAATTTGTCTTTTTCTTGACCCAGCTATTAGTACTCTGGGTCGGAGTGTGGTTATGTGTGTGTGTGTGTGTGTGTGTGTGTGTGTGTGTGTGTGCTGTGTATTGTACATAAAAGGAACAGATTACATGAGGAATCACTGTTACCTCACACGAGTAAAAAAAATTTTTTAAAAAGGAAAACCACTACAATATGATCATTTCCTTCTTGTTATCTTTTAGACATATTACAGATGCTACACTTGCCATTGTGAAAGGAGAGAGAGTTCCACTTGATGTCTTGCAGATCAAGGTAAGATCTTTTCATCAGAGTTTGAAAAAATTAACAAAGTAATACACACTTTAAAAAAAATATAGTAGTTCAAATAAGATTATAAGGAAAACAACTGTCCCTCTTTTTACCCTTTCCTATCTGAAGTATAACCCCCCAGAGAAGATAATTTTACCTGTTTGTTCTAGTTATCACTAATTAGTATGCTCGTGATGCTACTTTTAAAAATTGTGGTAAAAAAAAAAACAACCCCACAAAACATGAAATTTACGATCAGAACCATTTTTAGGTGTATAATTCAGTTTAAGTATATAATATTACTTTTTGGTTAATCAGTTTTAGACCTTATCTCTTGGCCTCTTATCAGAAGTCCTCTGTATCACCTCTCAGTATAGTTGTATCGTGATTTTTAGTTCCTCTGATTACCTTTGGCCCACAAGTAATTTTTCTGTTTTATATGGTTATTTTGAGTATTAAAAGAGCTAATAAATATAACGCACTTAGGACAGCACCCAATTTCATCTCACCTGTTTGTATGGTGGCCACCTCTCTATCTCATGCTCTGCCAAAGGCGAAACCTTTCTCGTGACCTATCTGTCTTTTGGAGGGCCTTCTCTTTGGAATTCAGGTTACTTGGTTGTCTTGCATTGTCAGCTCTCTGATGGGCTTAAGAATAATTATGATTCTGTAGATTATCAGGCTTTTTCTCATTTTTAGGGTGGGAACAATGTTCTTTGTTGCTTCCTACATCCTAGAGAGGAGCAGAACTTCCCATTTTTCTATTGGGTTGTCTAACATTTTCTTACTGATTTGTAGATGAGCTCATGAATTATTCTAGAAAGATATTTGCTCTCTTTGCCCACTGAAGGGGCCTAAAGGCAGTGACACCCAACAACAATGAGCATATCTGGCGTCCAGATTTTGGTCTCTAAATACCATTCCCTAATAAAACTTAACAGGATTCTGTGAAAAGATGTCTTTCAGAGGCAGGGCAAGAATAAGGCAAAGAACTACTCAAAAACTAATGAAGACAGCGCAAAATAGGAGCCATCCTGATGGTACCCTATTGGCCAATTTGGGGCTGGTTTGAACATCAAAAAGAATAATGCTAGTGGATTATAATACATTAAATAAAAATGATGAATCTATAGTTATGTTACAGAAGAATTGCCAAATTGTAAATGTATAAGATACGACAGAGTTAGAGAATTACCATTTGGCAATCACTAATGAAATCACTAATTCAAACAGGGATCATCAATGGATGCTACACACATTGGATAAAAGGTCGTTGAGAAACAAATATCCACACAGTCTCAAATTATCGCAAGTTACTTAATAATTACAAAGGGAAAATGTACCTTTAGAGTAGAGAGATCTAGCATACACCACCTTAACCAGGTGATCAAACAGCATCACCAATAATGGGACAGATGGACATTATCTGCCTCCTGATGTGATATATTGAGAAGGATACAACTTCACCTATGTAGTCTTCTGCCCAAAACATTAGTCTTAATCTAACTGACTCTAATAATGAGAAAATAACCAAATCCAAATTGTAGGACATTCTAAAAACAACCATTGATTTGGCTTCTTCAAAAATGTCAATGTCATGAAATCTAAAAGAAGATAGTCTGTTCAAGATTAAGGGAAACTAAAGAAATATCGTAATGAAGTCCAGTACGAGATCCTGGACTGGAAAAATGAAAAACAGTGTCAGCCGTAAAAGATATCAGAGATATTTTAATATGGATGATATATTAGATGTTATATGCCAGTGTGAGATTTCTTGAGAGTGACAGTGGTGTTATGGTTATGTCTGTGTATGTCCTTGTTCTTGGGAGATACATGCTGAAATATTTAGGAGTGAAAGGTCATGAAGCCTGCAATTTATTTGCAAATGATTTAACAGTACTACAAACTATACACACAGAGATAAAGCTAATGTGGGGAAATGTTGGCCTGGTGAAGCTGGGTGAGAGGTAAATATGGTGTTCATTGCACGTATGCAAGGTTTTTTGGTTTGACATCTTACCAATATTATAATTTTGGAGGGAAGGAGACCCAACAGCTGTTCCTGATTCCTGATTGGAATCTTCTCTCTAAAAAGGGTTTAATTCCTAGGGAAAAGATATTCTCGCTTGATGCTAGTTAAGTATCTATTCCTTCTTCATCTAAATTTCTTCTTATTCCCCCTGGAAAAGGCAGGTTCCTAAGAAGGCTGAGCCAGCAAAGCCAAATAATCCTATAAGCAGTGAGTCCTGCATACTTCACTCAGGTTTAGCCTCAGAATGTACCAGCTACATTCAGGCTGTCCTCCAAAGGACACATTGCACATACGCACATTTTATATTCACGCAAGTTTCCTAGTATCTGTGGAAGAAGCCTCCATACGGTGTCATGATTCCAAACTTCAATCCTAAAATGTTGTTCCCAGTTATATGGCATTTGCTCTATGCACGTTTACGGTTGATGAACCCGTGAGCTTGCAACCCATTTCCCTTATATTTTCCTTTGTGCTTTATGCAGTGATACCTGGACTCTCCACCATGACCTTGTTGGTCAGGATAAAAGCGATTTAAGTTGCAGTTGATTCTTTAGCATCTAATAAAGCTTAATCGTTTTCACAAAATATGCTGAAAGGAATGTTAACCTGGAAAAGAGACTACAGGTCAGCATCCATTATTTTAAAGTATTGTTGCTGTCAAAGGAGTGAATCAGGGTAGATCTCTTAATAACTGAGTGATTCTTAATTATGTGTGAGAAGTAATACATTCCAGAGTAATTAGGATTTAACTGAACATTCTTGACTGTGCTTGCATTTAAATGTCTCTTGTCTCCTTTATCTTTTTCTTTCAAATGTACTGATTCTGTGAATTGATGAAACCAGTATCAAATTTACCACAGGCTCTGTATATCGGTAACACACCCCAGGAAGCAGAAAACTTTTAAAATCAATTCCTAGAAAACATAGTACAGTAGCCTCTACTGTAGTTTCTGAGGCACCCAGCTAGGCTGAATTTGTCTTGTCTTGTCTTTTTTCTTTATTTCTGGAAATTGCTTTCAGAATGTGGTGAAAAGCATTGCAGATGAAGCCTGATACCGATTCCTCTTTTAAAAAACAAACTGAAACACAATTAAACATATAATGGAAGATTCTCCAAAAATAAAAGAAATAGTCCTTGGAAGCTATAATAGTGCTTTATGTTTTCATTGTATAGTGTGAGTTCGCATCTCCTTAGGACTTCTAACTCAGCGAGGGAGGCAAGATGTGTATTAGTATCTTCATTGGACAGATTTTTAAAAAAGGGTTATCTGATCATATGACTAGTTGTGCTGTAGACAGAAGTAGAATAAGGATTTTCTGTCTTACAGTCCATTGCTTTTTCCTTCACTGCTTTGTCTAGGTGGGATCACTCTTGGCCTGTCACGTGATTTTTAAAGGGCAGTTTTCCCATGTGGACATCTACAATGCCTGGAACTTGACTTTAAAGTAACTACTGTAAAGATTTATGGAATTCTTCCTAGTTCTTTCTTTTTGGTCTCTCAGTTCGACTCAGACCCTGCCAACCCAGAACCAAATGAGGAGGATAGGGGAGGTGGTGAGAGTGAGACTCTCCCCCTTTCCCCTGTCTTTCATTCCTGGCTTCCTTCTGTTAAAGCCCCAGCTCTGATCATTCTCATATGACGATGCTTAGAGCTGCTCCTGAGCTCCTTCTGCCTTGATTCTTTTTCTTCATCTAGAATCCCTAAAGTCCATAGGTCGGGCAGTTGTCTAGTTGACCAGGATCGTTTTCTTGTCACTGTTCCTTAAATTCTGTTCCAACCAGCTCTCCCAGTTGTTTTCTTCTGCAGAGCATGAGGTCATTTCCGCGCAGGGATTTACTCTGTCCAGGGGAGCCTCTGACTTGGAACAGCTTATCTCCTTTGCTGCTAAGATCTGGCTGCGTGCCTGTCTTTCTGTGCAGTATCTGTTCTTGTTTTCTCATCTCTCCATCTTGTAATCTGACTATCTCCCAGAACTTCACTGGCCTAAGATACAGTGGTGCTTTGTCTGTTGGCTTCCACTCTGTTCAGCTGACCTTGCTTATTTTTCCTGTGCTTGTGTGTCCTCCAGCTGGGACCAGTGTCTCCACTGCTGGCCTCTGCTGAATCCTGAGGGCTCCGTGCCCACCTGCTCTTCTAGACTCTTCACGTTCTTCACACTCCTTTCCTACCCCTTGTTGGAACAAAGCAACTCAATTCCGTGGAACCTTAAGGTTGCAAGGCTTTTCGGTTAATCTTAACAGAGGAGTCCCAAAATTCTTCCCCCTACATGAAGAAAGGGAAAATGGTTTTAGAGCACCAGTCAGGAAATCTTGAGTACTTAGCTCAGCACTTCTTGCTTCCACTACATGCTTTAGAACAGCATTTCCCTAAGGAATATTACTTATGCAAGATGTCTTCCCAGAGAAAGGCTGAACAGTTAACAACTCAGGAAAGCTGTATATTGTATTTCTTCTTTTGGAAATTTATAATGTATATTAACATATTAAAGACTCTAAAAAGAATTGCAGTAAACATAACTTCTTTCAAACCAAATAAGTTTGATATTTCCCAACTTATTTCAACATGGAATCTTCTATCATCATCTTCTTCATCATCATGTCAGCAGCAGCAGCACTTAACATCTTAAGAAACATTTGGGAAATGTTCCCATTGATACAGCAAACTATTCACATAGTGTTAATTCTCTCCCTTAGGCTAGAGCGCCCTTTCTCCTCGTTTCTTTTCTTTCTCTCTACTTTCTTCCCACCCTCCCCAATCTAGGTGCTTTATTTAGTTTTCGTTTTTGAGAAAGGACTGGGGAAATCACTGTAGTATGCACTTATTACTGTAATATAGTGTCCTTCCTCAAGGGACCTGATTTCTCTCTCTCTCTTTTTTTTAATCAGCATGCATCTTCCCTAGTCCAGTACTGTATGATTCAGCCTTGTTCCTTCTCTTTCAATACTATATAGTGCTTAGCTCACTCTTGGGAACCTCCTAGGTAGATCTGAAAAAATTATAATGAATAGATAAAAGAATGAATCCAGGAATTATACAGGTATAGATATAGATACAGATACACATACATATAAATGCTGGATCAAAAAACATAGTTAGATTGCATTAAAAAATTCCTCCCACCCCCTATTCCCTGCCTCTGTCAACTACCAATCTGTTTTCTGTATCATCTATAAGCTTGTTTTCTTTGTTGTTGTTATTTTTTGGTTTTTTTAGATTTTCACATATAAGAGAGATCATACAGTATTTGTCTTCCTCTGACTTACTTCACTTAGCACAGTGCCCTCAAGGTCCATCCATGTTGTCCCAAATGGCAAGTTTTCATTCTATTTTATGGCTAAATAATATTCCTGAGTCTGTGTGTGTGTGTGCGTGCGTGCATGTGTGTGTGTGTGCATGCCACAGTTTCTTTATCCATTCATCTGTCGATGGACACTTAAGTTGTTTCCATATCTTGGCTATGGTAATTAATGCTGCAATGAACACGGGGGTGCATGTATCTTTTTATTTAAAAAATTTTTTATACAGCAGGTTCTTATTAGTTATCCATTTTATACATATTAGTGTATATATGTCAATCCCAATCTCCCAATTCATCCCACCATCACCCCACCACCACCACTTTCCCCCCTCGGTGTCTATAGGTTCTTCTGTACATCTGGGTCTCTATTTCTGCCCTGCAAACCGGTTCACCTGTACCATTTTTCTAGGTTCCACATATATGTGTTGATATATGATATTTGTTTTTCTCTTTCTGACTTACTTCACTCTGTATGACAGTCTCTAGGTCCATTCACGTCTCTACAAATGATCCAATTTCCTTCCTTTTTGTGGCTGAATAATATTCCATTGTATATATGTACCACATCTTTATCCATTCGTCTGTCGATGGGCATTTAGGTTGCTTCCATGACTTGGATATTGTAAATAGTGCTTCAGTGAACATTGGGGTGCATGTGTCTTTTTGAATTATGGTTTTCTCAGAGTATATGCCCAGTAGTGGGATTGCTGGGTCATATGGTAGTTCTATTTGTAGTTTTTTAACGAACCTCCATACTGTTCTCCATAGTGGCTGAACCAGTTTACATTCCCACCAACAGTGCAAGAGGGTTCCCTCTTCTCCACAGCCTCTCCAGCATTTGTTGTTTGTAGATTTTCTGATGATGCCCATTCTAACTGCTGTGAGGTGATCCCTCATTGTAGTTTTTTTTTTTGTGTGGTACGGGGGCCTCTCACTGTTGTGGCCTCTCCCGTTGCGGAGCACAGGCTCCGGACGCGTGGGCTCAGAGGCCGTGGCTCATGGGCCCAGCCGCTCCGCGACATGTGGGATCTTCCCGGACCGGGGCACGAACCCGTGTCCCCCGCATCGGCAGGCGTACTCTCAACCACTGCACCACCAGGGAAGCCCCTCATTGTAGTTTTGATTTGCATTTCTCTAAGAATTAGTGATGCTGAGCAGCTTTTCATGTGCTTCTTGGCCATCTGTATGTCTTCTTTGGAGAAATGTCTGTTTAGCTCTTCTGCCCATCTTTGGATTGGGTTGTTTTTTTTTTAATATTGAGCTGCATGAGCTATTTATATATTTTGTAGATTAATCCTTTGTCCGTTGATTTGTTTGCAAATATTTTTTCCCATTCTGAGGGTTGTCTTTTTTGTAGTTTCCTTTGCTGTGCAAAAGCTTTTGAGTTTCATTAGGTCCCATTTGTTTATTTTTGTTTTTATTTCCATTACTCTAGGAGGTGGATCACAAAAGATCTTGCTGTGATTTATGTCAAAGAGTGTTCTTCCTATGTTTTCCTCTAAGAGTTTTATAGTGTCTGGTCTTACATTTAGATCTCTAATCCATTTTGAGTTTATTTTTGTGTATGGTGTTAGGGAGTGTTCTAATTTCATTCTTTTACATGTAGCCGTCCAGTTTTCCCAGCACCACTTATTGAAGAGACTGTCTTTTCTCCATTGTATATCCTTGCCTCCTTTGTCATAGATCAGTTGACTGTAGGTGTGTGGGTTTATCTCTGGCCTTACTATCCTGTTCCATTGATCTATATTTCTGTTTTTGTGCCAGTACCGTATTGTCTTGATTACTGTAGCTTTGTAGTATAGTCTGAAGTTAGGGAGTCTGATTCCTCCAGTTCTGTTTTTTCCCCACAAGACTGCTTTGGCTCTTCGGGGTCTTTTGTGTCTCCATACAAATTTTAAGGTTTTTTTTTGTTCTAGTTCTGTAAAAAATGCCACTGGTAATTTGATAGGGATTGCATTGAATCTGTAGATTGCTTTGGGTAGTATAGTCATTTTCACAATATTGATTCTTCCAATCCAAGAACGTGGTATATCTCTCCATCTGTTTGTGTCATCTTTGATTTCTTTCATCAGTGTCTTATAGTTTTCTGAGTACAGGTCTTTTACCTCCTTAGGCAGGTTTATTCCTAGGTGCTTTATTCTTTTGGTTGCAGTGGTGAATGGGATTGTTTCCTTAATTTCTCTTTCTGATCTTTCGTTGTTAGTGTATAGGAATGCAAGAGATTTCTGTGTGTTAAGTTTGTATCCTGCAACTTTACCAGATTCATTGATTAGCTCTAGTAGTTTTCTGGTGGCATCTTTAGGATTCTCTATGTATAGTATCATGTCATCTGCAAACAGTGACAGTTTTACTTCTTTTCCAATTTGTATTCCTTTTATTCTTTTTCTTCTCTGATTGCCGTAGCTAGGACTTCCAAAACTATGATGAATAATAGTGGCTTGTTCCTGATCTTAGAGGGAATGCTTTCAGCTTTTCACCGTTGAGAATGATGTTGGCTGTGGGTTTGTTATATATGGCCTTTATTATGTTGAGGTAGGTTCCCTCTATGCCCACTTTCTGGAGAGTTTTTATCATCAATGGGTGTTGAATTTTGTCAAAAGCTTTTTCTCCATCTATTGAGATGATCATCTGGTTTTTATTCTTCAGTTTCTTAATATGGTGTATCACATTGCTTGATTTGCATATATTGAAGAATCCTTGCATCCCTGCGATAAATGCTACTTGATCATGGTGTATGATCCTTTTAATGTGTTGTTGGATTCTGTTTGCTAGTAGTTTGTTGAGGATTTTTGTATCTATATTCATCAGTGATATTGGTCTGTAATTTTCTTTTTTTGTAGTATGTGTGTCTAGTTTTGGTATCAGGGTGATGGTGGCCTCATAGAATGAGTTTGGGAGTGTTCCTTCCTCTGCAATTTTTTGGAAGAGTTTGAGAAGGATGGGTGTTAGCTCTTCTCTAAATGTTTGACAGAATTCACCTGTGAAGCCATCTGGTCCTGGACTTTTGTTTGTTGGAAGATTTTTAATCACAGTTTCAATTTCTTTACTTGTGATTGGTCTGTTCATGTTTTCTGTTTCTTCCTGGTTCAGTCTTGGAAGGTTAAACCTTTCTAAGAATTTGTCCATTTCTTCCAGGTTGTCCATTTTATTGGCATAGAGTTGGTTGTAGTAGTCTCTTACGATGCTTTGTATTTCTGTGGTGTCTGTTGCATATATCTTTTGAGTTAACGTTTGTGTTTTCTTTGGATAAATACCTAGAAGTGGAATTGCTGGATCACATGGTAGCTCTATTTTTAATTCTTTGAGGAACTTCCATCCTGTTTTTCATAGTGGCTGCACCAATTTACATTCCCACCAGCATGCACAAAGTTTCCCTTTTCTCCACATTCTCAACAACGCTTGTTTTTTCTTGTCTTTTTGATGATAGCCATTCTGATAGGTGTGAGGTGTTATCTCATTGTGGTTTTCATTTGCCTTTCTCTGATGATTAATGATGCTAGGCATCAGTATGTCTGTTTCTATGCTTTGCCCACTTTTCAAGTGGATTGCTTTTTTTTTCTATTGAGTTATATGAGTTCTTTATATATTTTGGATATTAACCCCTTATCAGATATATGATTTTCAAACATTTTCTCCTATTCAGTAGGTTGCCTTTTTATTTTGTTGATGGTATCCTTTGCTGAACAGAAGGTTTTTGGTATGATGTAGCCCCACTTATTTATTTTTGCTTTAGTTGCTTTTGCTTTTGGTGTCAGATTTAAAAGTCATTGCCAAGACTTATGTCAGGAAGCTTACCCCCTATGTTTTCTTCTAGGAGCTTTATTGTTTTAGGTCTTGTATTGAAGTCTTTAATCCATTTTGAATTAATCTTTTTATGTGGTGTAAGATAGTGGTCCAGTTTCAGTCTTTTGCATGTGACTGTCCAGTTTTCCTAGCATCATTTATTGAATAGACTGTCCTTTCCCCATTGTATATTCTTGGCTCCTTTGTTATAAATTAATTTACCATATATGTGTGGGTTTATTTCTGGGCTCTTTGTTCTGTTGATTTATGTGTCTGTTTTTATGACAATACCATTTAGTTTTAATAACTATAGCTTTGTAATATAGTTTGAAATCAGGGAGTGTGATACCTCCAGCTTTGTTCTTTCTCAGGATTACTTTGGCTGTTTGGGGTTTCTTTGTGGGTCCATACAAATTTCAGGATTATATGTTCTATGTCTTTGAAAAATGTCTTTGGGATTTTGTTAGGGATTGCAGTGAATCTGTAGGTTGCTTTTGGTAGTATGGACATTTGAACATCGTTAATTTTTCCAATCCAGGAGCATAGAATAACTTCTCATTTTCAATTTCTTTCATTAATGTCTTGTAGTTTTCAATTTCACCTCCTTGGTTAAATTTACTCCTAGATATTTTATTCTTTTTGATGCAGTTGTAAATGGGATTGTTTTCTTTATTTCTCTTTCTGATAGTTTGTTATTAGTGTATAGTATTGCCACAGATTATTGTGTATTGATTTTGTATCCTGCAACTTTACTGAATTCATTAGTTCTGTCATGTCATCTGTAAATCATGATAGTTTTACTTCTTCCTTTCCAATTTGGATGCCTTTCTTTTTCTTACCTAATTGCTCTAACACTTCCAATACTATGTTGAATAAAAGTGGTAAGGGTAGGCATCTTTCTTTGTTCAAGATCTTAGAGGAAAGGCTTTTTACTGTTGAGTAGGATGTAAGCTATGCTCTTGTCATATATGGCCTTTTATTATGTTGAGGTATATTCCCTCTGTACCCACTTTGTTGAGAGTTTTTATCCTAAATCAGTGTTGAAGTTTGTCACATACTTTTTCTGCATCTAGTGAAATGATCATATGATTTTCATCCTTCATTTTGTTGATGTAGCATGTCATACTGACTGATTTGAAGATGTTGAACCATCCTTGCATCTGTGGAATAAATCTGACTTGATTTATGGTGTCTCATCCTTTTAATGTATCGTTGAGTTTGGTTTGCTAATATTTTGTTGAGGGTTTTTGCATCTGTGTTCATCAGGAATATTGGCCTTTAATTTTGTCTTCTTGTCCTAATTTTGTTTTCTTGTATTGTCCTTGTCTGGTTTTGGTATCAGGGTAATGCTGGCCTCAAAAAATCAGTTTGGAAGAATTCCTTCCTCTTCTGTTTTTTGGAAGAGTATGAAAAGGATTGGCATTAATTCTCCTTTGAATGTTTGGTGAAATCTACCAGTAAAACTGTCTGGTCCTGGACTTTTGTTTGTTGAGAGGTTTCTACTGGTTCATTCTCCTTACTAGTAATCAGTCTGTTCAGATTTTGCCTTATTCTTTAAAATTTATGGTTTGTCTTAAAGCTTACATTGTGTTTTCCCTGACCATCCATCTCCTTGGCTCCCTCACTCACTATACTGTTGCACCTGCTCTGTACTTTCATAATACTTGATACACATCTCTGTTCTTTGAACCTTCTGCATTGTGTTATTATCGTCTGTGTCTTTCTACCCCCTATTATACCTTGAGCTCTTTGAGGACATTTTTTATCACTAGTTCCTAATACATAATATATATCCGTTAATGACGATTCATGTAAAAAAAAAAAGAATGAATGATTAGCTTAGTATAGTCAGGATGGCTCAAGCCCTGCTGTCTTCCACAGTATGCACTAGGTACCCAGGAGACTAATACATCCTTGCTGTGCCAGTAGTGGGTTACCTTACCATCACCTCTTTGCTCTGCCATTTTCCTCTAGCTCCTCCTTCTCTTGCCTAAGCAGGTGGAGAGAGCAGGAAAGGAAATCTGCTTCAACAGATACACAACCAAGGAATGAGAGGCCAGTGTCTTTTACTGGTAGGCTGGCCCTATTCATGTGTGATTTGCCTAGAAAGCCCTCACTTGTTTCATTGTAGCGGGAACAAGAGTGAAAGTGGGACTGAGCGGGGAGGGACTACCTCTCCTAAGAAGCCTTAAGCCGCTTTCTCTAGGCCAGCAACTTACAGTGCCAAGGATTCTCCTCCAGCTCCTAATCTTCTGCTTACACTGGTTCTAATGCTGGCATGGTGGAAACCGAGCTGGTTCTGTGCCTGTTTAGCAAATTCTGTGGAGTTGTGTTTGGCATTTGGCAGCTCTCTTTAGAATGTGGGTACCCCGTGGGCTTCCCTGGTGGCGCAGTGGTTGAGAGTCCGCCTGCCGATGCAGGGGACACGGGTTCGTGCCCCGGTCCGGGAAGATTCCACGTGCCGCGGAGCGGCCGGGCCCATGAGCCATGGCCGCTGAGCCTGAGCGTCCCGAGCCTGTGCTCCGCAACGGGAGAGGCCACAACAGTGGGACGCCCGCGTACCGCAAAAAGAAAAAAAAAAAAAAGAATGTGGGTACCCTTGGGCTTTAGCTGCAATGCTGAGCTACCGGGAAAAAGTCCCTTTCAGAATCCTGGTGTATATATTTTCATATAGGAAAGCCCATCATGAAGTGTAAACTCTTGAAGGCAGTGGCTCACTTGTGTGTTTTCTATATATTGCTAAAATAAACTCACTGATTTATTAGAAGCTTGCTGATTATAATATGCAGTATTTGGCCATAAAGCACTGGACTAAATCCAAATCACTTTTCATCCTGATTTGTTATGACAGATATCTGGCTGTATTTTCAGATACCAGAGTGAAACATTCTGGAGTATATACCAGGACGCTGATCTTCCTTGATAGCTCTTGGCCCTCCAAAGAGAACGCAGGCTTAAATTATCTTTGCCTTGGACAAGTATAAGAGAGAGAAGAAATTCTGGCTGACCCGACTAATTGGTCCAAGAATCAGCCTAATGATTACAGTCTGAAGTATGATACTATGTTTTCTTGCCAGCGGATTCATGAGACCTAATACATAAAAGTTAGCTTCTTTTACAGAACAGTTTATTTAAGTACTTTGAGCACTCACAGAATTGATTTCTTAAATTTGGAACATCCCTTTTAGAATTTTGGTTTGATGAAACGTAGGCCATGAACGTTTGCTGGTTACTTACCTGTAGAGAGTTCCAAGTTATTGTCGTCATTAATTTAAATTAAATGTGTTTAACTTCCAGGGTGAAAAGGAACAGCCTGTGTTTGCACTGACCGGCCTCCGATGGGGATCCTTCCGAGATGCTGGCGTCTCAGTTAGCAAGTAAAGGAGCACTGTATTAACGTGTGGTGATTCTAAGACACCTTCTTATTCTGTCCCTGTCTTTGCGGTTTCAATATCTAGGAGTTAGTGCGGTTGAATTATGTGTGAATAACAGAGGTAGAGGTTTAAGTTCTTACGTGCAGAGAGGCTGCGGAGAGTTCCGGTTTCCTCCACGCTAGCTTGGCGGAAGCTCAAGAGGAGCAGCGTGCATCTCTCTTTCTAGACGTCGTATTTGAGCGTGGGTGAGGCCACGCTACCCCGGAGGGGCACTGGATGGCCTCTCCTCCCGTGGCCTCCTTAGCTGGGGACGAAGTCAGTGGCACCGCTGGGGCCACAGCCTCGTGGAGCTTTCACAACCCTGGTTGGAAGACCCCCCGACGAGAGGTATTCTTTCTGAAAGCCTAGCAGATCCACAGACCCCAGGCCACCTCTTTCAGAGGAGGAAGAAAGGCAGATGCCTGGCTATGTTGGGAGATGAAAGAAACAGGCCTGTGGAGGAGGTGATTAGAGGGCCGCCGCTGGCTGTTCATGCGAACGGGCTTATTTTTGGAGACTTCATCGTGTAGAATAGCCTCCTGGCTCGGAAAGAGGGTGTGTCCTGTTCTGCGGACATATGCAGAGGCCGCTTCGCCAGGGCTTCCTGAGGTGGGGCTGAGCAGACACGGGCGAGGTTCCCTCCTCGCTGGTGGGCGTGTTAGTTTTTCTTTACCTCTTCCTAAAAACGGGCTTACAATTTTAGTATGGTTTAAATGAATTATGATTGATCTCACACACAGCTTTTATCAAGAAACCCCTCTTTCACATTGTAGGCATTCC
>NW_006793703.1:7276132-7282176 GCF_000442215.2 Lipotes vexillifer
TTCCTGCTCATTTTCTTTACAGAAATTTCTAAGTTTTTGGGGTTTTTTTTTGATGTGGACCATTTTTAACTTCATTGAATTTTTGTTATAATATTGCTCCTGTTTTATGTTTTGGTATTTTTTTTTTTTGGCCGTGTGGCCTGTGGGATCTTAGCTCCCCGACCGGGGATCGAACCCGCACCCCCTGCATTGGAAGGTGAAGTCTTTCAACCACTGGACTGCCAGGGAAGTGCCTACAGAAGTTTCTCTCATTTGTTTCACTGGTTATTCCTGCTAATGAAGTTCCTGACAGTGGACTGTCAAAAGAGAGATATCACTGTGTTATATCATACACTGTGTTCTTTAATATTTCACAGCTTTTATTTGCAAGTATGCCGTGGTTATCTTGATTCCACAAGTTATCTTTGTGTCTGATCTGTAATCTCAAATGCCAGCAATTTACCAAGAGGAATTGCTTAGTTTCCCTGAGAAAGTCTGATGAGAGCAAATTGCTTTCTAAATGTATTGAGCACAGGCATAGGTCAGCCCTTTAGGAATATCACACGCGGGCCCACATTCTGTTTGATTTCTGAGCAGTGAATTTTAAAATTCTGGTTGTTGTTATACCTGGACTAGGACCACGCACTGAGTCGCTCTGTGTGTCATGAGAGAAACGATCGGGATGCGAGAAACCAGTTCCTAGCTGGCCTCGGGAAGACTGCAAGCGCAGTGTCAGAACTTGCTATTGATACAGATGGAGGGAACTGCAGGCAGTTTAGAAATAAACTCCCTTGAATGGGATGTGTTTCTGTCTGGCTAACTGGGAAAAGAAGCAAATCATTGAGTAACCTTTGAAACAAAATAACAAAAACAAAAAAATTAGTTGGTCAAAGCCCTCATGAATAGCATCGCGGTACTTACCTGGGTAATAGAGTGGTTCCGCATTGCTCGTTGGATAGCTAAACTCCTTTTTTGGGCATTCAAGGCCCAGCTTAATCCGTCAGCACCCCTAATTACAGAGTTGTGTATCTTTGCTTTAAATAAAGCTTTTGCTCCGGCTATTACTCTCAGTGTTTCCCGTACTTTTACTACTCCTTCTGCCTAGAATGATTTCCTTCCCTCTTTTATGTGTCTAAATCCAACCCATGTTTCTAGGTCTCATGCTCTTCCTTTGTTCTTGTGTCATTCATTATGCAAGTGTGGCTGCTTCAGTGATTTTAGGCCTTAGTGACTTCTTGTGCCTTCTTGACTCTCCTTACCAATGAATGGTGATCAGTTTATACCATGTCATATAAATATGTTTCTTTCTTTGTTGTTTTCTATTACTTTGGGGGGCCTTATTTTCTCAAATTAGGAGCCCTCAGAGGCAAGAATTTTACATTCTTTATATTGCTTCGTTTCCTCCATATACATAGTAGGTGCTAAATAAACACATATTGATCCAAAACAAATAGGGAGCGGTTAAGATGGGCTGGTAGGTGACAGAGATAAGTTTTAAGAGAGAAATTGACTTTATGCCACTTTCCTAATTCCAGCTAGGCATCTTTTTCTCTTCAGTAGCTTTTAGGTATTTAGCAATATGAAGTAGACCCTCTTCGTTCCCAGATTTCACATTTGCCATTTTCAAGCTGCGTAACATGAGTAATGTGAAATTATGCTGATTTACAGATTTTAATTGTATGTTTGTGTGTGAGAGAGAACACGGTGCACAGAATGCAGCCATTCAGCTCATGAGTAATACATCAGCACCCAGCAACTGCATCTCATTGTGGCTTTATCACTCTCCACTCATTTGGAATGTATACTCAACTGTATTCCATGGTGGAAAGTATATATTACGGTGATACCTGTGAATTTAGAGATTCAGGGAGACTCTGATTATATATCCCTTGTAGATTGCAAGGATCTAGCTGCTGTATAACTAATTATGTACGGTTTGACATGGTATTCAAATGCAGATTAGAAACTTACTGCAATACTTTTTTTTAATGCTAAACCACAGTCTCCAAGCCTCCAGAGCAGACACTCATGGTAAAGGTGTAATTCTAATGCATTATCTGTCATGAATGGTATCTAGCACATTGACAGTTCTTTTAATATTCTAATTACATTTTTATCTTGGTCTTTCTCAGGTACTGGTATCTTGGGCCTCTAAAAACCAAAGTAGCCCACTTTTTCAGCACTCTTAAGGTAAATACAGTTTACAGTGCAGAAGCTTGACTTCTGGTATTTTGTTGTTCCTCTGTGATGTGTGTATTTGGAACCCTTAAAAATGTCTTGCTACAGATGTATATAGCGTGTTCCAACACTAAAATGGGGCATATTTACTTATATACAAATGCAGAAAGCATTCCTGTTGTGATTCCTCTCATCTACCAACTTATCCTCTCCATTACCAAGCCCATATTTCATTTCATTTTAGTATTTTACTTCCCTTTGTCTGTTCACTCACTCTTACCAGACAAACCTTGAACACAGTGACCTGTATCTCATTAACTATTTGCAAGTGTGTCTATATTAGCATCTGGAAATGAATTGAAGTTTTGTATCTAATCATATAGGCTTGTGTATAATATAGGTGGTTTCAAACTATGCTTTGTGCTTCCAACTGTGCTTTTTCAAACTAGCCAGATGTGGGTAGTGGTTGCTGTATTGGACAGCACAGGTATAGAGACAGTTGTCATCATCAGAGAAAGTTCTGTCAGGCCATTGCTGCTGTAGACTATACAATGAAAAATACTGGCATAGAGAAAAGCTCAACAATGTATATTAATGAAAATGCTAATAGAAAAGTCATACTTAATCTGTGTACTATATTCTGTGTTCAGCTTTTACGCAAATCAAGGTAGTATATTTACAATTCGACCAATCTGAAAATTGGCAGATGAAGTTTGAATGTAGTGAAAAGTTTGGTTTTAATGTTAACATTCAGAGTTTCGAGTGTTTTTCAAATTACAAAAGTAATATATGTCCATTGCAAAATGTTTGGAAAACATAGCTCCCTTTACCTTCTAAATAAATTCCAGATGGATAACAAAACCATTAAAGTACTAGGGGTAACCACTCTACATGATTATTAAAATAAACTTGGAGGGCGCCAAGGACTTTCTATACCTAAGGCAAATTGTGTGAGTAAAATGCATTACTGCTGTTGCTTGAGGGGATAATTACATCGGTGGAGTAGGGATTGCATTCAGGAAGAAATAGAGTAACTACATATTTAAGTTGTGGAATCTGGGAGCATGTAAACTGTTTTCATCATTTCTTCAGCAAACAATTACTGCATACCTGTTGTGTGGCAAGCCCTGCTATATATTTGGAATGCAAAGTCAAATAAGACAGGTTTCCTGCCCTCAAGACGTATTCAAGTGCTGGGGGTGAGGTCCAAGTAAATCAGCAGTTTGGCAAGTGCTAAGAGAGAAATATGGAGAGAATAAGATGGAAGCAGAGAGGAGGGGCATTTACCTCTGACGGAAGGTTGGTAAAGTCAGCCCAGGGACGGTGACACTTTTGCCAGATTTTGAAATACATACAGGACTAGATAAATGGCATTCCAAGTGGAGCGGTGAGGATGTGTGAAGTCACAGTGGTGTAACACGGTCTTTAATTATGGCCAATGCAGTAGCATGGTGGGAAGGGGACTTTGAGGGTTAGGTCAGGACCGCTTATGGCAGGTTTTGATGTGGAATCTGACATTTATCACTAAAGCACTAGAGGTTTATTGAGTCTTAAGCAGGGGAGTGGCAAGAGCAGATTTTCACTCTAGAAAAATTGTTTGGCAATAGTGTGGACAGGAGATTGGACATGGGTAGTTAAAGGCAAAGGCATCAGGTAGAGGATTGTTAACGTAATCCAGTTGAGAGGTGATAAGGTGGTAACAGTGAATATTGACCACAGAGGATGGATTAAAGAGGTACAGCCCTCAAAAGTTGGAAGGAGCGTGTAGTATTCCCAGATTTCTGGTTTGAGGGACTAGAGCTTGGTAACTAGAGCTTTCCCTTAATGCTGATAATATTAGAGTAGGATGAAGTTTGTGAAGAAAGATGAAATTTTCAGTTTGGCACATACGGAGTTTAACATACTGGTGGTGCAGACAGGTGGCGATACAGTCGTGACTTCGGTCTGGAATTCAGAGAGGTCTGGGCTAAAGAAATAGATGTAAATGTCGTAAGTGTATGAGTGGCATTGAGCTATGGATTTAATGAAGTTAATATCGAGAATAGATGGCCAGGAATAGCCTTCATTTAAAGAGCCAGAGACGATGCCTGGGAACCGCCAAGAGAGACTCCAGGAGGAAGTACCGACATAGAAGCCGACGGAAGAGAGAATTTCAAGAAGAGAGTGAGATTTCAAGAAGCAACGGCAGAGTCTAAACAGGCAGGAAAGTGAGCGCCCTCTGAAGGTTCGGTAGCCTGTGGGTGGAAGAGCTGAAGCCGCACTGAAGCGAGTTCAGGGGCAAATGGGAGCAAAAAGTAGAGGCAGCAGAGCCACTCCCTCGAGGGTCTCGACTCTGGAAAGAAGGACATAAAAAGACAAAAGCTAGTGAGAAATGCGGGGCCACTGGAGTGTTCTGGTTTTTTTTAATTGGAGAGAGATCTGTGTCTTTATTTCCTGAAGCAGAAGTGAAAAAGAATGGGAAGAGAAGAGAGAAAGGACACAAAAAGCATGACTGACTCAGCTAGTTCCACGAGCGCATGGAAGGCAGTGGGATCCAGGGTCCTGGACTAGCCTTGGATGGGGGAGGGACGCCTTTTTCCTTGAGACAGGAGAGAAATAAAGAAGAGGTACAGATGAAAACATATTTATAAAGAGGTAAGGCGGTTCTCACTGATGTCTTGATACTCTCACTGAAGTGCAGGAAGCAAGTGATCTTTTGAAAGTGAGGTGGTGGTGGTGATGGTGGTGGTGGTGGTGATGGTGGTGGTGGTGGTGATGGTGGTGGTGGTGATGGTGGTGATGGTAGTGGTGGTGGTGGTGGTGGTGGTGGTGGTGGTGGTAGTACGGGGAGTTTTGAAGAAAGATGAAAATAGGTTTAGGAGGATTATCAAGTGGCATGGACAACCTTAGACCAAGAATTTGTTGACATGGATGTGCGCGTTGGCTGACTGTTTTCCCTGTGTCAGTGCTCAGCAGGAGTGTTTTACCTCCCCTTCTCATAATATTGAGCCACGATGTAGAAGTACAGACGCCTAGTGACGGATTGAGAATATGGGGGCTTTTCAGGGCAAACATTATGGAAGGAAGAAGACACGAGGGCCAAAAGCAACGGGAAAAGAGAGCGATGTAAAGTAACCCACTGTTCATCTGGTTGGCCTGAGGACAAACGGCGTGGTCAGGGGCTGGGATTCTCAGTGCGACTGAGAGCTTGGTGTGGTTTGGGTCTCCACGGGCTCCCAAATCACACCCCTCTCTTCCTCCTCTGACTAACCAAATGCAGGAACAAAGCAGATGGAAATCAACATACCAGCTTTATAAATGTCAGCAGGAGTGAAGGACACAGCTTGGATACGTGGTCACAATCTGATTTCCTAACACTCCAAATTGAATTTATCCACTTAAAACATCTCCTTCGGGGCAGAGACCGCTAAGTAAGCTCACTGCGTGAGGAAGCAGTGGATGCGTGAGTCCGCAGGACGGCCACCTCCAGAGGGAGGAGAGAAGGGGTTGGGTCTTTCTGGACTTGGGAAGGAGTAAGAGGTGGAGTGAGAGAAGTTGGAACTGTTACTCTTTTGTAATTCACCCCATGGAAACTTGAGAACAAGGGAGCAGTTCACCCTAAGAGCCACTGGGCACAAAAGAATCAACCAGAAGAATATGGGAAGTGATTAGATGGTAGGATATCAGGGCTTTAGATTTCTAAGATGGAGTGGTTCCGGGTACCACTAAGGACCGGGGCGTGGCCATGGAAATCGGTGGCTCTGGTGGGTTAGAGGTGATGTCAAGGGCTGAGAGGCTAGGGTGTTGTTTTCATCATCCCTGGGGACACTGATGGGACCCAGGATGGCACTGGACTCGGTGCCAGGAAGAAGACAAATCTAGGGTTGAGAATGATGGCCTTTGAAGCA
>NW_006793703.1:7282186-7301252 GCF_000442215.2 Lipotes vexillifer
TTTCGCGGCTGGACTAAACCAGCCTGGTCTCTGAGTGGAATATGATAACAGAAGCAAAGAAGGTATGTGATACAACTGGATTTCATGTTTGTGTCACCATCTCTAAGTCAAAGTATCGGATGACTCTATGCTTGTTCATACTGAGGTTTTCTTGGACAAGTGTAAGCAGTGGTTGGTTGCTGGTCCACTTTGATCTCCTCTCTGCTCTGTGTTAGGAGAGCAATGGAGGCCACAGCCACTGGGTTCCTATAGGCCTTCAATAGGAAAAGAAAGCTTGAGGATTCCACACTCCAAATTAGAGATAATTTCATCCCATGAGAGGAGATAACTAGTTAGCTTTCGAGCAGATATGGGTGGAATACGTCCTTTGTAGAGAGAAACCCCAAGAGTTTGGAATCGTGTTGCATGATAGTTTTTGTCTCTTCACATTTAAGGAGTGGCCTCAGACTCATCAAGCCTCTCTCTCGTACACGGGACCTACAGAGCGACCTCCCAGTGGAGCAGAAGAGACCCCTCCACGGCCCTCTTTGTACAGGAGAATATTACGAAGGCTCGCATCCTACTGGGTACAGCCGCAGGACGGTGAGCAGCGCGGGAACTGACGATTGGAAAGCCCTGGTCAGCTCAGGCCTGCCTGAAGCAGACCCCACCTCAGTGTTCGACTCTCCTAGGGCAGGGGAAGCCTTTCCAGCATCACTGAACTCAGCCCTCTGTGTGCACAGTGCAGGCCACAAATGGCAGCAGCAGTGTCCCATGAATGGGAACAGCCTGTGTCAGTTGTGATTCCCAGTGACTCCCTCTTTCTGTCACCAACCTTTATGTTATTGTGGCTACTTTTATAGGGATGTCTCAGGCATAGAGATTCCATTTTGAGCCTGGCCCTTTTACCTGTGTATCAAAAGTATGAGATAAAGAAAACTAAGCGGGGTGGCGGGGTGGGGGTGGGCGCGGTCAGCAGATGGGCTTGGGAGGGCATCTGAGCCACTGGTAGCTGGCCGTGGTGGTGGTGCTGAGATGTTCATGGGAGACATTGACCTGTATCGAATACATTCACGCAGCCCCCCAAGAGGTGAGCCCAGAGGTCTGGAAAGAAGTGCAGCTGTCCACCCTTGAACTGTCCATCACGACCCAGAACAGTCAGCTTGACCTGGCAGTAAGTGTGCTTTTTTTTTTTTTAAAGTAGAAAAGCATTTGGGAAAAAGTGACAAAGGCTACATGCTCTTCCACTAACTTGGTGTTTTTATTTTTACCCTGTGAGGATAGAGAGGGAAGGATCAGGACAGGAGGATGTGGGGTGCCTTTGAGGAATAATAGCAATGAGAAGAAACAGCGAGTGAAGTGCCTAAAAGCTTAAAGGGCTCTGATCGGGTATCTGCTGCCAAGCCTTCTGCCTGAGAGAACTGAGGGCAAAAGGCCTTTAGAGATGGGAGTTAGCCTAATCCCATTTGTCATGGGAATAAAAATTTGTGGAACTTTTACTTGAGTAAATATCCATTATTTTTGTGACTATATTAAATATGTAGATTTAGGTCTCTAGGAGAGAAAACTATATATACATCCACATTTATATAGATGTATATATGTATACACACAAGCATCTCTATTTTACATATTGAGTCCAGTCTATTAACATGCACTGACCAGTATGGTAGCCACTAGTCACAAGTAGCTGCTTAAATTTAAATTAATACAAACAAAATTTAAAACTTATTACTTGTGCCACATGACAAGTGCTCAATAGCCATATGTGGCTAGTAGCTACCATATTGAAAAGCGCAAATATAAAATATTTCCATAGTGCAGAAAGCTCTCCTGGATAATGCTGATATAGATAATACGCTAAAAATTTTTTGAAATAAAGCAGAGGTTAGCAAACTGGTCTGCCACCTGTTTTACTATAGCCTGCAAGCTGAGAATTGATTTTACGTTTTTAAATGGTTGGAATAAAGTCAAAAGAAGGATTATATTTTGTGATAGGTAAAAGTATACGAAATTCAAGTTTCAACATCCACAAGTAAAGTTTTATTGGAACATAGCCATATTCATCCATATCCATGTTGTCTGTGGCCACTCTTATGTGGCAGTGGCAGAGCTGAGTTGTTGTGACAGAGACTGAATGGCCCAAAAGCCTAAAACATCTACCATCTGGCCATTCACAGTAAGGGTTTACTGACCCCTGGTCTAGAGAAAACTTTAGTAGTTTATGTTCATGAGAATGCCAGTAGGAAAGCTATCCTGAACCATGGACTAACATTATGTTCAGCTTTTATGTGAATCAAAGTAGTATGTTCACAACTAACCTGGTCAGTCTGAAAACTGGCACATAGAGTTGAACATACGAATGTAGTAAGATGAATGAGGGGGACAAGTGTAGTAAGAAGTTTGATTCCAATATTAATATTCAGAGTATTGGATTGCTTTTTAATTATAAAGGTAATGCATGTCCATCGTATAACATTTGGATCACATAGCTCTTTTCACCTTCTAAATTGATTCTGGTTGGATTAAAAGGTTAAATGTAAGAAAATAAAACTATTAAAAACACTAGAGGGCTTCCCTGGTGGCGCAGTGGTTGAGAGTCCGCCTGATGATGCAGGGGACACAGGTTCGTGCCCCGGTCCGGGAAGATCCCACATGCCGCGGAGCGGCTGGGCCCGTGAGCCGTGGCCGCTGAGCCTGCGTGTCTGGAGCCTGTGCTCCGCAACGGGAGAGGCCACAGCAGAGAGGCCCGCGTACCGCATTAAAACAAAACAAAACAAAACACTAGAGTGAAATCTTAAGTGATTATCAATATAAACTTGGGAGGACAAGGCCTTTCCAAGACTGTCATCTAACCAAAAATCATATTGAGGCATTTGTCTACTTCTAATAAAAAAGAAACTATAAACAAAAATTTTAATGACACTCATTTTTAGATTTCCTTTATAATTTATCAACCTTAAAAAAATTTTTTTTAAATGACAAAGTGGGAAAAATATTAGGATGTGATATACCAGGAGTTAATAGCTTTCCTTTATACTTAACTGTTAGGATAATCAATAAGAAATGGGCAAAGGACTAATATAAACAACAGGCAGGGGGCATAATTAGAAATTCACAAAGGAAATAAGCATGAAAAAAATCGCTTTTATTTACTACATGATAAGCACTGTCCTAAGAATTTTACACAGTGTCAGCTCATGTAATCCTCATAACTACACTATCAGGTAGATATAACTTCTTTCTGAATTTCATAGGTATAGAAACAGAAAAAGTGCTCAGTATCAAAGAAATACAAATTAAAATATTAAATACTGAATTGCCATAGATTAAAAAGCCTGCTAGTGTTCACTGTCGGTGTGCATAGGGAAATGGGCTGTCAGGTTTTCTTGAGGGAAATGTAAGCATACCCTTGGCCCTATTAAGCATATTTCTAGAAATTTATCCTTCAGAAATAATCAGATGATACATAATGTAGAGAGTCTGAAAATGTTGGTGAAAGTGAATGTATTAAGGTTAAGAAAATACTCTGTTAAAAAGAGGAATCTTAAAAAGAAAGATAAGATTTCTAATTATACATTTCCTTTATACTCAGTCTCTGATGATATGTACTTCCAGTGTTTTGTTCATGTTCTTTAACCTTGTTCTTCGCTCTGATGACTGAATACCAATGAATGGATTGAGTTCAGTGAGTATGTATGTGATTGTGGCTCGAGATTAGCCTCATTCAGAGTGCCGAGAGCTTTTTATCTTTGTGCCAATTATAAAAGTATATGATCCTGTGCTGCTTATCACTAGCAGCAGCAGCAGCATTCATTTTTTTTTCTATCCTCTTTGTAAAAATAAAAGCAAATGCAATAAAATATTCATGAAGCTGCCATGTAATACAGCTCGAAATGTTCATTTATCATTAAAAAAAAAAGTCCATTCAGAGTCTGAAAGAGGCCTGAGAGGTGTGGAATGCTTGAAAATTAGGATCTCTTGTAGAGCTATGTTCACTGTATTTATAATAGCAAAATATGTGAAACCAAACTCATCAGGCCACTGATGAGAAACACATTTTGGTACATGTATTTAAAATGTTCTCTATTTATTGACATGGGAAGACGTTCATTGTATATTGTTAAATGAAAAACCAGGTTAACATGATTTGCAGCGAATGATTCCATATTTACTTAATAAAGAAGTACTCCCACCTATAATTGAGTTTTGTGAATGATGGAGGTAAGGCTCCAGTTTTATATTCTTTCTATATAGAAAGCCAGTTGTCCAAGCACCATTTATTGAAATGTCCTTCCCCCCGACACCCCACCGATCTGCAGTAAACCTCTGTCATATGTCAAGTATCTGTATACATGATGTTTCTAGTCCATTTTGCTCTATTTTTCTATATTTGTACTAATACTATGTTTCTCTGAATTATTATAGTTTTATAGTCAGTCCCTCTATGTTTTTCTTCTTAAAGAGTCTCTTGGCTCTTTGACTTCTGTAAATCCTTTAGAATGTTTAAGTTCCACATAAAAATCTGTTATAATACTGCTCAGCATTACATTGAGCCTGTAGCTCAATCTGCGGAGAAATGACATTTCTACAATATTGACTCTTCTATCGTATGCATATGGCGTATCTTCATTTATTTAGGTTTTTAATGTCTTTCAATGAGGTTTTATAGCTTTCTCTATAAGATTTTGTCCTGCTGGGTAGATTCTTAGTTATCTTAATTTCTGATACTGTTGTAAACAGTATCTCTTAAATTGTTATTTTTTTAACTGTCTGATTTAGTTGATGGACATGTAATGATTTTTTTATATTGATGCTGCGTCAGCAACCTAACAATTCTTATTAAGTTTATGGATTCCTTTAGATTTTCTATAGATTCAGTCACATCAGCTGCAAGTAGTGCAGTTGATATGATTTTTTCCTTTCAAATACTTAACCTTCTTCTGATCTTTTGTCTTATCGCATAGGCTAGGGCCTCAGTACAGTGTTGAACAGAAGCAGTGATGGCAGGCGTCCCTGTCTCCTTCCTGATTGAGAGAGAAAGGCTTCACTGCTTCCTTCTTGAGTTTGATGGGGTTTTTTGTAGATACCCTTGATCAGATTAAGGAAGTCCCCTTCCACTCCTATCCTGTTTGCTCAGAGTTTTTATCATGGGTGGATCTTTAATTTTATCGAGTACCTTTCCAGCCACTACTGAGATAATAAGGCTTTTTCTCGCTGAACCTGTCACTGTAGCACAACACATTGATTTTCGCACTTGCACTCTTAACAAAAGTCAAAGCCTTGACTTGCATGTATATCTGCTTATCCCCTTCCATGTCTAAGATACATTTCAGTCTTGGCATGTCCAAAACCGAGTTACTGGTCTTCCCTTCCACCCCCGAAACCTGCCTTCTCCCGTCTTCCTGCAGCGCAGTCGATCGTAATCCCACCCTTTTCATTGTTCAGGCCAAACATCTGGCTCCTCTTTTCTCGTCACATCAAATCTCAGAGGAAGTCCTGGCGGCTTCACCTTCTAAATATTGCCAGCGCGTCTCACAGTGTCCGCTGCCAGCTGATCCAAGCCACCATCGTCTTTTAGCCCAATTATTACGATATGTACCTAAGGGGTCTCCCTGCCCTTTTCCCTTTTCTTCTCCTTTAAACACAGTAGCCAGAGAGATCCTAATTTTAAAAAAGCCAAATCATATTTCTCTGCTTAGAACCTTCCAGTGGCTCCGCACTTCACTCAGCCTAACGGCCAACTTCCTCGTGGGGGTGCGCAAGGCCCTCCTGCTGCAGTGCCTGAACCCTCTGATTCCATCTCCTCTCGTCCCCTTTTCTCACTCTGCTCCAGCCATACTGGCCTCCTCGCTGTTCTTTCCCACGTCAGGCCTGCTCCCACCTAAGGCCCCTGCCCTGGCGGTGCCCTTTGTGTGGCCTGCGCTTCCCTAGACCAGTGGTTCTCAAAGTGTGGGCCTTGGGTCAGCAGCAGTAGCATCGCTTGGGACCTTGTTAGAAATGAAGATTCTTGGGGCTCACTCTAGATCTACTGAACCATAAGCTCTGACCTGTGTTCTAACAGGCCCTCCAGGTGATGTTTGCTAGAGTTTGCCCTGGATTTCCACGATGCCCTCACCTCCTTCAAGTGTCTGCTTAGAGGTTACCTTGTCAGTGAGGCCTACCTGAACCCCTCTTTAAAAACGCCACCAATCGTGCTTGCTTCGGTAGCACATATACTGAAAATGCCACCAATACCACCTTTTATCTCATTTTTATAATATACTCTAATACTTCTAATATACTCTATAATTTGCTGTTTATGCTAATATACATACACAGTCCACAATTTACTATTTTTATACGGATATACTCTAACATACTTCTAATATACATGAAGTTTATTGTTGTATTATGGTTGTGTTTTGTTTATCCCTTCCACTCTGTCTGGTAGAATGTAAGTTCTTTGTAGGCAGAAATTTTTGTTTTTTTTCATTCATTGACACAACCCTAGCACTTAGAAGAGTTCATGGTACACAGGTGACATTAAGTCATTTAACAAAAGGTGACCCTGGAGCAGAGTTATCCCTCTATGTTTTGTAATTCCTAGTTGAGATGTAAAGTTGTGCTTTGGTAGTGCCCTTTAATCTTAGGCACAGGCTGTCAGCTCTCAGAGGCCTGGGGGTGATCCTGAGGCTACAGATTTTCAAGCTGCCCCAAAATAAACAAACCTGTATTTGAAGCAGACACAGAAGTGTTGGGATTGATTTACAGAGGGCCAGGTTTGTACTGCTAGCCGCCAACTGGTGGTAAATTGTGGGGAGACGGGGGGAGGGTGGGGAGTGGCACAGGAACCAAGTCTGTTTTTATAGCCACTTCCTTGTAGCTCAATTCTTCCAGAACATTCTGTGGTTGGGAATGTAGAGTTTTAAAAACATTGCCACGGCATAAAAGGATTGCTGCTCTTCAACTCTGGTCACATACCAAGTTTGCATGTATAGCATTTAAAAGAACACAGATACTTGGGGGCTCTCCACCTCAAGAAGCTGATCCAAGCCAGTGCGGCATGACGACGACGTACACTGAGGGTGGAGACTTGCTGGGAGAGAGGGGCTGAAAGCTTGGCCTGCCAGGGAGGGAACCCTAGAGACTCTAACAGCTATGATTGTTAGTGAGTGACAGAACTTGACAACCCTCCAAACCTGAGTTTTTACCTAACTTATGTATGTAGTAAAAAAACAAGCAAATGGGCTTCCCTGGTGGCGCAGTGGTTGGGAGTCCGCCTGCCGATGCAGGGGACACGGGTTTGTGCCCGGGTCCGGGAGGATCCCACATGCTGCGGAGCGGCTGGGCCCGTAAGCCATGGCCCCTGGGCCTGCGTGTCCGGAGCCTGTGCTCCACAATGGGAGAGGCCACAACAGTGAGAGGCCCACGTATAGCAAAAAAACAAAAAACAAAAAAAAAAAACAACAACAACAAAAAAAAAAGCAAGCAATAGGGATGAATTTTATGGTATGTAAATACCACTTCAATAAAGGTCTTAATGTAAAAAGAAAAAAAAGGACTGAGGATATATTCAGGATAAAGTCATTGAAAGTAAAGTCCCTTCCGTAATACACAGCTCCAACCGCAACCCTCTAAGGCTAAAGGAGGGCAACAGGCTGCATTAGCCAAAATTTAGAGCATTAATTTTAGTTTTCCTAACCTTTTTAGAGCAAAGAAGACTTTATGAACATCTGCATGGAACCCAACACGGTCAGCAAAGGAGACTTCATAACTATAGGGTAAGTGGACTGGGGTTTGTAGGCCGTGAGGCTTTAAGTAGTTTGTATTCTCAGACTTTACCAATCTGAGTGCCCATGCACTCCAAGACAGAGATCCAACCGAGGACTTGTCTGGTTTGGGAACCATAGCATCCTTTTTTCATTTGAGTTGGCATGTGTAGTGTACCTCTCTTACTGTGGCCTCACCCATTCATCTCGGGAAGATCAGAGTATGGGAGCCGTCTTTGTCTTTCGACTGAAATGACAGGATTCAGTGTTGTGTGGCATCATGCCCAGAATTTTGGCTTCAGGGTCAAAACTACTGGGTACAAATCTTGGTTTTGCCACTCACTGGCCTTATGACTTGGACAAATCCTTTACCTTCTCTGAATCCTTTTCCCTGTGTATAGAATGGTGTGATACAATCACCTCTATCAGGATTGTTTTTGGGTCTCATACAAGGGACTGTGTGGGAAAACTCTTGCAGTGTGAAGCACTTCACAGCATCAGGTACCATTCACGTCAGCCCACCTTGCTCTCTTCCCAGGGCATTGATGAAAAGGTATCGAGTACCTTGGACATTTTCCAGGCTTTTTTCCCTTTTCCACTACAAAATACCCTTCCAGGTCCTGTCTGATTTATTAAGCCCTACCTCTGCCAGAATTTTATTGGTTAAGAATGCTCTCAACCCTCTGCCAGCCTTCAAAGCATCTGAGGAGGCTGTGTGTTACCATGCCAACTGGGAATCTTCTCAGCTTTTTATGAGCTCTGTCTCAGAGCTCCCTCTGGCGCCCATCTAAGGATTGGACATTTCTGCTGCAGCGGCCGGGTCTCCATGGCTACACTTCATTCTCTGCACCAGCACCGGCAGTACAATGTCCTGCATCAGTTTGTGTTATTCTCGCCTTTGGTACCAATTCTTCAGTTGCTGGATAGCTGCTTCTGCAGCCTTTGATTTACTTCACTGTAGTAAAAGGAAGAAGGGAAAAGTCTTTCTTCTGGGAAGGGTCCAGAAGCCACACAGTGTCTTAACTGAAAGTCTGGCCAGTGGGACCAGCTGTATTTGCATCTCCTTCATGATACTGACATCCAAAAATCGGAAGAAAAACCGGTGATACTGCTTAAATTAGACGAAGTCATTACGTTCTGCGTTGTTGCTGTCATCATCTTCAGCAGCAGAAAGAACATGGTTTCCTTTTGGTCTCTACAGGAAGTGAAATCAAGTAATGTCCGTTTCCTCTGGGTATCTGATAAGAACATTGTAAAGCTGCTTTAGAAAATGGATGAAGTTTCATAGATGAAGGAATTACTCTTGTTAATGAATGATAAAAAACGGACTAATTTTCTGAGATTAGTTTTTACCCCTTTTCCACTGACCCTAACTGGCTGAAGGGTATATACACGAGGGGGAGTGTGTGTGTGTGTGTGTGTGTGTGCGCGTGTGCGTGCGCGCGCACGTGCGTGTGCACGTGTGTGGACAGGCTGATAATTTTACTCTAAAGCCATGTAGTCAAAGTAAAGATGCACTATGCTAAGTAGATTGTTTATATCAATATGGAGAATCATTCAAGAACTACTGAGATTGGTTGTTCATATAAATAACTAGTTTAAATTAGAATAAAAAATTTTCTCCTTTAAGTAATAGACTCACAAGAAGTACCAAATATCAAAAGTTTAGTACTTTTTTCTAAAGAATTTCATTTCATTCCAATTTTTAAATTTGAGATTTTTAAATAGCCCAAGAGTTAGGTATACATGGAACTATTTAAAAATACAAAACAATTCAGAGAAAAATCAGTCTTAACTTCCAGCACAGTTCTCTGCAATAAATAAACCTGCTCAATCTAGAACATGTCTCAACACTAAGCAAGAATCACTGGGGGAAAAGTTATTCACAGAACCCCGTATGGTTCAAGAGATTATGAGTCCATCTATTTCATATCATCAAAAGACAGGCAGAACTTGCTATGTTCTTGCAGTTGAATGCAGTTGCCAGCACTGGTTTCCAAGCTTGCTTTTTCCTGTACCAACAGAAGTAAAAAGGTGAGAGACCCCAAGGTGCGTGCTGACGGCACCGAGTGTCTTCAGGCCAGCCGCTGCACTTTGCTTCTTCCTGAGGTGAGCGGGGGTGAGCTGTCCCAGAGCTTGTGGTTCTTTCCTGGTCTGTCTGCCTTCCTGTTTTCTTCCCCCTCCTTCCTATTAACAGACCCTTTTTTAGGTACCTTGTACGTGCTGAGCACTGTGCCAGGCTCTGGGTTACATTAAGGGAGACCTGAAAAGATGACAGAAGCCCCTTCTGAGTCACGGGTTTAGAGTTGGGCTCCTGAAGACTTCCGGTGTTGTCAAGCCAAGGTTCTGTAAAGTGATCCTTAGGTCTCCTGAGCTTTTATTTTTCTGAATGTAAGTTATGCAGATAGCTACTGTACCCACAAAGTTCTCCAGTTAGCAAATGTTAATAGTGGATTATGGCTTCACTGTTTGTTTGTTTTTAAATTTTTGGCTGCGTTGGGTCTTCGTTGCTGTGCGCGGGCTTTCTCTAGTTGTGGCGAGTGGGGGCTACTCTTCGTTGTGGTGCATGGGCTTCTCACTGCAGTGGCTTCTCTTGTTGCGGAGCATGGGCTCTAGGCGCAAGGGCTTCAGTAGTTGTGGCACGTGGGCTCAGTAGTTGTGGCTCGTGGGTTCTAGAGCACAGGCTCAGTAGCTGTGGCACACGGTCTTAGTTGCTCCGTGGCATGTGGGATCTTCCCGGACCAGGGCTTGAACCCTTGTCCCCTGCATTGGCAGGCAGATTCTTAACCACTGTGCCACCATGGAAGTCCTAGCTTCACATTTTTTAAAAAGGATCTGGAAGCAGTTTTCAGTATGGCAGTAAATTTTTCTGCACTGGGAAATGCCAAGCTTAGTAGAATAACCTATAAGTGGAAAAAAAAACTTACTACAGGTGGCCTCTGAAGACTTGTGGCTATTAAACTAAGGTGTTCAAAAAGGTAGGTGTCCCCACAGTGGCTGGCACCATAGTTTCAATGCAGCAAATGTCGAATTAAATGCATGAGTTACAGAAGGGTTTTATAGAATCTGTAATATTAATGTTGCTATACCTTAGGTATAAATCTAAGCGAGTCCTAAAGAACCATGAGAATCATCAAGTGGCTGTAATGGCTTTCCTCCGAGAATTGGCTGTTTCTCGCTTTTCATTTGAGGAAGATTAGGGCTGAGGACATGCACGTATGTTCTGTGACTTCCTTGAAGACGTGACAGGACCCTGTCTTACAGTAAGCATTTGAAAATGATAACCTTGTTTCACAAATCCCAGAATACTCTGGGAGGAGATAGAGGCCACTGAAACCTTTTTCATGGTGGTAGAATAGGGCTATTTCCAGAACCAGCCCCGTGTCTGACACAGGCACCGAAATACTCTTTTCAAAGAACATTAGACCAGATCCTCAGAGAGGAGGACCTTTTCCCTAACAACCTGCTCCGGTGCTCTAGTGATGACGAATTCCAGCCAGCGTGGGCGTGAGCTGTTGTGAATATTCTCTTCTCCACAGGGAACAGGGGGCTCCTTCAGCATCGACAGCGAGGAATACGAGGCGATGCCCGTGGAGGTGAAACTGCTCCCCAGGAAACTGCAGTTCTTCTGTGACCCTCGGAAGAGGGAGCAGCTGCTGCAAAGCACGGCCCAGTGAGCGGGCTGCAAGTGGGCACCCGAGACTGCACTTTAGGCTACCCTGGGACCAAAAGGGAACCAAGGCCTCCCCGTCCCTGCAGCGCTGTCAGAGGATCCCAAGGGCCTGTTCATGGCAAGTACCCTCCACCCTCCTCTCTAGTGCTTCCCAGCTTTGCAGCCAGCCAGCTTCCCAGCAGCGCATGCTTTGACTCTGCTGTGACAGTCCGTCCCTTCTAAATACTGCTTTTCCTCAGGCTAGTTCCAGGAAGTCCCCACCCTCAATGGATGGAGAAAGGCTAGACCTTGTTAGCTCCCCTGAGTAGGAAGCAGGGTCCTGGGCTGAGTGGCTCTTCCTCTCCTGTTGGGCTCTGTGGCCGCCCTGGGAAGTCTAGGGAAGCGCCTGCCTCCTGCCGCCTCGTCCCGTACCCCAGGCTCCTCCATGGGTGCTGCTACTTTGTGAGCTCCAATCCTTAGCGTCTTTCAGTTCTCTCCTTAATCACAAACACACCCGAGGTGTTTTCCCTCTTCAGCCATGGCTGAAATACTGTAAAATACGTTTTCCCCCCTGAAGTTGTGCTTCTTAAATGTTGGTTTGCATGAGAACCACCTGGGGTGCATGTTGAAAACTGACTCACTTGGGGCCCAACCCAAATCTGGTAACTCAGTCTGCGGCTGGAGCCCAGGAATCTGCATTTTTAAAAAGGTGTCCACCTTCCCCAGGTGGTTCTACTACAAGGTGCCCCCCAAACTGAATAGGACACAGTCTTGTAAAGCAGCGGTCCCCACACTACTCTGCTTAGGTTCTTCCTAAAAGTATTTTGAAAAATCATGTATCCCCTCAGTTTTAAGTTGACAGCTAAAATTTTTCATGGAAGTTAGTTGCCAAAGTATGTACTTTCTGGTGTCATGTAAATATTGATATTTTAAAATAAAACTGTTACATCACTGTCTTAAACGTTCAGTGTAACTGAAATACATAACAATTTAACAGTCATCCTCCATTTACAAAAATAAGTTTTTTGTCATTGAAAATGTCGATTATCCTCGTATGTGTATCTCCAAACCACTTTAAGCAAATGCTATCATAATGTAACGTTTTTATGCTTGAAATTTTCTTTCCATTGGACCTATCTTCTTGCCACCAAAAAATGTAAGTGGAAGTAACTAACTTTTTTTTAGTTCTTCAAGTGTTAACTCAGTACAGAATAAATGTTATAAATTATTGAGATACAATTGAATATTATAAATTTTTGATAATTAAAAATCAACATTTTATTAGAATGCTCTTTATCCTAGAGTTCATTTATCAAAAAGCAGTTTTTCTGTGTTGTTTATTCAAGTTTTTTTAAAATTTTTATTTTGTATTTATTGGAGTATAGTTGATTAGCAATGTTGTTAGTTTCAGGTGTACAGCAAAGTGATTCAGTTATACAGATACATGTATCTATTCTTTCTCAGAGTCTTTTCCCATTAGTTTATTACAGAGTACTGAGCAGAGCTCCCTGTGCTATACAAGCAGGTCCTTGTTGGTTATCTATTTTAAATATAGCAGTGTGTACATGTCAATCCCAAACTCCCAGTCTTTCCCCCT
This sequence comes from Lipotes vexillifer, assembly GCF_000442215.2. Lineage (NCBI taxonomy): Eukaryota > Metazoa > Chordata > Mammalia > Artiodactyla > Lipotidae > Lipotes > Lipotes vexillifer. The sequence continues at coordinate 7,295,166 of NW_006793703.1, forward strand.
AGGAACCATACTCCATAGTGGCTGTATCGATTTACATCCCACCAAGAGTGCAAGAGGGTTCTCTTTCCTCCACACCCTCTCCAGCATTTATTATTTGTAGACTTTTTGATGATGGCCATTCTGACTGGTGTGAAGTGATACCTCATTGTAGTTTTGATTTGCATTTCTCTAATAATTGGTGATGTTAAGCATCTTTTCACGTGTCTGTATGTCTTCTTTGGAGAAATGTCTATTTAGGTCTTCTGCCCGTTTTTTGATTGGGTTGTGTTTTTTTGATACTGAGTCGCATGAGCTGTTTGGAGATTAATCCCTTATCAGTCACATCGTTTGCAGATATTTTCTCCCATTCTGTGGGTTGTCTTTTCATTTTGTTTATGTCTTTCCTTCCTCTTTTGTTCTCTTCTCTTGTGATTTCATGACTAACTTTTAGTGTTGTTTGGATTCCTTTTTCCTTTCTGTGTGTGTTATCTATTGTAGATTTTTGGTTTGCAGTTACCATGAGGTTTTGATAAAACAACTTGTTTATATATCTGACTGCTATAAGTTGCTGGTCTTTTAATTTCAAATGCACTTCCAATATCCTGCATTTGTGCTGTCTTCTTAGAGTTGCTGGTTTTGATATATTTGTGTGCAGATGATTTCCTCCCTTTTCTGTATGTTTGCCTTTACTGGTGAGCTTTTCCATTCATAATTTTCTTGTTTCTAGTTGTGGCCTTTTCTTTTCTGCCTAGAGGAGTTCCTTAGCATTTGTTGCAAAGCTGATTTGGTGGTGCTGAATTCTCTTAGCTTTTGCTCGTCTGTAAAGCTTTTGATTTCTCCATCAAATCTGAATGAGAGCCTTGTGGGGTAGAGTATTCTTGGTTGTAGGTTCCTCCCTTTCGTCACTTTAAATATATCGTGCCACTCCCTTCTGACCTACAGAGTTTCTGCTGAGAAACCAGCTGATAACCTTATGGGAATCCCCTTGTACATTATATGTTGCTTTTCCCTTGTTGCTTTTAATATTTTTTCTTTGTCTTCACTTTTTGCCAATTTGACTGCTATGTGTCTCGGCATGTTCCTCCTTGGGTTTATTGGGTTTATCCTGCCTGGGACTCTGTGCTTCCTGGACTTGGGTGACTGTTTCCTTTCCCATACTAGGGAAGTTTTCAGCTATTATCTCTTCAAATATTTTCTCAGGTTCTCTCTCTCTCTCTGCTCCTTCTGGGATCCTTATAATGCGAATGTTGGTGTGTTTAATGTTGTCCTAGAGGCCTCCTGGAGTTTCCTCATTTCTTTTCATTCTTTTCTCTGTTTTGTTCCATGGCCGTGATTTCCACCATTCTGTCTTCCAGTTCACTTATTTGTTCTTCTGCCTCATTTATTCTGCTGTTGATTCCTTCTAGTGTATTTTTCATTTCAGTTATTGTATTGTTCATCTCTATTTGTTCTTTTAATCTTTTAGCTCTTCGTTAAACATTTCTTGTACCTTCTTGACCTGTGCCTCCATTCTTTTCTGAGATCTTGGGTCATCTTTACTATCATTACTCTGAATTCTTCAGGTGGATTGCCTATCTCTTAGTTGTTTTTCTGGGGTTTTATCTTGTTCCTTCATCTGGGACATATTCCTCTGCCATCTCATTTTGCCTAACTTTGTGACTGCGGTTTCCATTCTGCAGGCTGCAGAGTTGTAGTTCTTCTTGCTTGTGTGGTCTGCCCCCTGGTGGCTGAGGCTGTCTAAGAGGCTTGTGCAGGCCTACTGGTGGGAGGGACTGGTGCCTCCCAGTGGAAGCACTGGTGGGTGGAGCTGGGTCTTGTCCCTCTGGTGGGCAAGGCCCGTTGCAGGGGTTGTGTTTATCGGGCAGCTGTGTTCTCAGCAGGACTTTTAAGTAGCCTACCTGTTGATGGGTGGGGCTGTGTTCCCACCCCGTTGGTTGTTTGGCCTGAGGCGTCCTAGCTCTGGCTGTTGGGTGGGGCGAGGGCTTGGTGAGAACATGGTGGCCTCCAGGAGGGCTCATGCCAATGAATACTCTCCAGAACTACTGCCGCCAGTGTCCTTGTCCCCACAGTGAGCCACAGCCGCCTCCCGCCTCTGCAGGAGACCCTCCAATACTAGCAGGTAAGTTATGAGGTCTCTGCTTTTTCCCTGGATCGTGGTGCACATGAGACCCTGTGTGTGCCCTTCCAAGAGTGGAGTTTCTGTTTGTTGCAGTCCTGTGGAATTCAAACCTCGCTGGCCTTCAAAGCCAACTTCTCTGGGAGCTCCTCCTCCTGTTGCCAGACCCCCAGGCTGGGGAGCCTAACATGGGGCTCAGAACTTTCACTCCTGTGGAAGAACTTCTGTGGTATAATTATTTTCCAGTTTGTGGGTTGCCCACCTGGCATGTACGGGGTTTGATTTTATCACGATTGCATCCCTCCTACAATCTCATTGTGGCTTCTTCTTTGTCTTTGGATATAGGGTATCTTTTCTGGTAGGTTCCAGCGTTTTTTTTGGTCGATGGTTGTTCAGCAGTTAGTTGTGATTCTGTTTCCGTAAGAAGAGGCGAGCTCACGTCATTCTATTCCACCATTTTGTCTCCTCCCAAAAGCACATGTTATTTACAGCTAAGGTGAAACAAGGCTTAACCTTATAGACGTAAATACATAAATAAGCAGATGGGATAGAAAAAATTCTGTTATAACAATGTCATGCAGTTCTCTTGAGCTGCATATCAAAAATCACAGTGACCTATCAACAGCTTGATCAGATCCTCCTTTAGGTTTGTTGAAGACAGAGAACTAGAAACTTACCTACCTTGCTAAGGATTCAGTAGCTAGGCATGATAATCACCTTGGCGCCCTTGAGGATTTTATATTCCAGAGGGCAGTGCACCACAGTAAGCTGGATGAGACGTAAGGTTCTCTTTTTGTAAAGAGGAAGGAAAATTGCACAAGGGGGAAGAGGGAAAGGAGAACTGGCTGGCTCACCCTCGGGTAGATCAGTTTTAGGACAGTGCATATGCCGGCACCCACGAACCCCTTGGAGAGTGAAGACCAATGCTTAAAGGATTATAAAGCAGCTACGAAAAGACCATGACTGAAAAGCCCATAAAATAATGCTTACCTGTTTACCTCTGTGTTCTTCAGAGTGGTGTTAAAAGCTGTGCTTTTGCAAAAACAACAAAAAGCAGGCAGGTCCAAACATGCAGTCTAAGGAGCAGCCACTCCATACTGCCCACGGAGGGGAGAGGGAGTGCTGTGGTGTAAGAAAATACAGTCTACATAAGCCAAGAGAATCTGGCATATATTGGTTCTATAACAGAGTGCAGCAGACCAGCACAGAATCTTGGCTACCAGCATGTATGTGTTTTAGTGATTCTAATTTTTCCATAGAAATAATGGAACATATGATTGGGGAAGGATATTTAATGCAGATGAGTTTTTATTCATTTTTAAATGTAAATATGTCCTAGTTCAAATTTTGTTTTCTTGATTCAGACTATTTACTGAGAACATGGTTGCCTTATCATCTACTGCCTTCTTTCTGTTGTCCTTCCATATAAGGGCCACGTAGAGGATGTTTCAGCAGCTATGAGAGACCCTCGTCAGCTAGACCTGGAATGCTGAGGGGTCCGAGGAGAAGCCGAGTCCCCCCTTCTTGTTTAGTACAAACCTTTTGTCAGACTAATTTCACTCAAAAACCAAGAATATTTCTATTAAAAACAGAGCAGATATTTTATATTAAATATAGTTCCGTATAAAGCCTTTTGCTTAACCCCATGGCCAATTTGCATGCATGGCTGTAATTACTGTGTGCCAGTGCTTTACACGTGCGACTGAGTAGCTGTGTTCTCACAACCCTAGGAAATAGGTAATACGTGGTCATGTCACTTGGAAGGTAGGAACCTGGCTTGGAACACAGAGCTAACAAGGTTAGGAATTGAGTCTCTACTGCCTTAAAATGACTCACTCCCCAGAAGGTTAAAAATAAAGTAAGTGTGTGTGTGTGTGTGTGTGTGTGTGTGTGTCAGTATATAATGTTTGTTTTAAAGTAAACTTTAGTAGGAGGAAGACGTGAAACAAAAAAGCTTTGGTCTCCGTGGGGTCCTTCTCCAGAAGTTGTCTGATATGGTGGTGGGTGCACAGTCCTGGCTTTTCTGATGGAATGGGGACGGTTATTTCCAACTTCGGTTTCCATTACCTGGAGAACGTGTATGCAGACCGTGGCCTCAGGGAGGACAGGCACCAGCTCTGGTTTCTTCCATCATCACCGTAAGCGAGGTCAGTGCTGAGCGCCGTGGATTCTGCTCGTGCCCTGGGCTGTTGCTGCTTCCTACCACAAGCCGCATTTCTTGGACCAAGTGAAGGACTGCAGCACACGTGTTCACGTTAAAATGTGAATTTTAATTGTAAAAACTGTCTTCTGTAAATATAGTTATATCAACCTCTCTGCATACAGCTTGGTTCAGATATATACACATATGATATACACAGATGTTATTTGTACCACAGAACAAAATCAGTTCAAGAAACATTTACTCTTCGGGATGAACCCCAGCTTCCTTTAGGCCTTTAAAATGATCACCATTGAAGAGAGAGAACAACATACCCAGATGCAGTATATTCAGGGTGAGGTCTACGAACTGTCTTACTAATTTCATACTAAGAGGTAAACACTTGAAACAAAAACAGATCCCGTTCCTCTTATTGCTGTAACTCTCACACTGGGTATTTATTAATCAAAGCGGGGGTTTGACATTTAAGGTGGCAGGGAGCCTATGCTGATCCTAACTTGGCAAAAAACAGAACTTTTCCCAAGGCTTACAACTATTTCTTTTTCAAAAAAGGTTTCTCTCTCAGACCTATAAAAAAATTTAGCCAACAAGCTTGGGATAAACAAAGGAGGTTAGTTTTGTTTTTCCTCTACTCTGTACCCCTAAAGTCTCCTACCCAGTCTGTTCAAAAGCACAGAAGCTACAGCTTTCCTCACTGGTCTTGGAGGGCTAGACCGAAACTCATTTCCTGATGCTGCCTTCAGAATTTTTTGAGACTTTTATCTTTGCTTGATTTGGCCAAAGGAAGGAGTTTTCACTCCAATTTCAATGGTATGTGTTAACCAGTGAACTCAGTGACCTGTGTGTGGATTTTTCATTTTGTGGATCATCTCCAGCTAGTTCATAATACCCTACATCCCACCCCTGCATCCCCCAACTGTCCTTAGAAAGCAAAGTAGATGTACCATTAGTCTAAAGAGGCATTCCACAGCAAACAGAGGCAATTCATACCTATCCTTCCATGGTAGTTAAATAAATTTTCTGAATTTAGATCCTATTGCCTCTGAAAGCCCACTACACTGAGCTTCTAGAATAAATGCTAAAGAGATGAAAGCAGGGCTTTACTTCTCTGTCATCATTTCTCTATCTAGCTCTGGAAAATTCTTGCTTCCTTTCTAACTGTGCAGTTTCACCAAATGGCCCCCATGTTCCAGCTCCACAAATGAGTCAAAGTGCCAGTTATAAAACTACCCCTGCCTCTCATCTGCCTCCAGCTAAGAGGCCTAGTAATCAGCATGATCACATTCACCCCCTTTCACACAAAAATCTTACTTAAGGTTGGTGAATGTGTGTCATCCTCCATCGGACTGTCAACTTTATCTCCTCAAGAGGCTGTGTTAGATTTCACAGGACAGTCCTTATTCACTCACCCAAACATTTAGATAACAAAACTCTTATGGGGTCTCAGCTGCTTCCAAATTGCAATACTGCCCGTTTCTTCTAGGATTATAGTTTTGAAATTTCCTTCCAACATCTGCATACTCAGTTCATCACATAGTAATATCGATATAAAAATAAACTTCCATTTCTTATAAGAAAAACATGAACTAAATTCACACTTAGCCTTTTCCCACAGCACTCCACCCCAGTAGCTCCGGGGAACAGAGGTATACTGGTAATACAAATGGAATATTAAAAATCCAAGACTTGGGAGTAAAAGGAGCCCTGAACTCCTCTTCCCCTACCTGAATCACAAAAGGGCTTTCCTGAAATGAGAGGGGACGGACTGGCCTGCTGGAGTGAGCCCCAGGTCTGCAGGATCCTCACTGCAGGGCACTAAGTACAGCAGGAA